>NC_047677.1:23167463-23467463 GCF_011762505.2 Arvicanthis niloticus
GTGTAAGGTGGTATCTCTGACTTGTTTTGATTTGCATTTTCCTGATCATGAAGGACTTTGCATATTTCCTTATGTGTTTTTCAGCCATTCAAGATTCTTCTGTTTTGAATTCTCTGCTTCTTAGTTCTATACCCCGTTTTTTCATTGGTTTTTTTTTTTTTTTTTTTTAGGTTAGCTCAAGGAGTTCTTTATATATTTTGGATATTAGCCCTCTATCAGATGTGGGGTTAGTGAAGATTTTTCCTATTCTGTAGGTTGCTGCTTTGTCCTAATGACTATGTCCTTTTCCTTACAAAAGCTTTTCAGTTTCTTGATGTCCCATTTGAGCCATTGGAGTTCTGTTTAGGAAATTCCCCCCAATTCCACCTCCAGGTCATAGTTTGAGGCTTTTTCCCAATTTCTCTTCTATTAGATTCAGTATATCTGGTTTTACATTGAGGTTTTTGATCCACTTGTACTTGAGCTTTGTGCAAGGTGACAAATATGGGTTTATTTTCATTTTCTACACACTGACTTCCAGTTAGACCAGCACCATTTACTGAAGATGTTTTCATATCATCTGCAAATAGTAATACCTTGAATTCTTCTTTGCCAATTTGTATCCCCTTGATCTCCTTTTGTTTTCTTATTTCTGTGGCTAGAACTTTGAGCACTATATTGAATAGATATGGGGAGGGTGGACATCCTTGCTTGTTCCTGATTTAATCTGATTGCTTCAGGTATCTGTCCATTTAATTTGATAATGGCTGTTGGTTTGCTATATGTTGCTTTTATTATGTTTAGTTAAGAACCTTGAATTCTTGATCTGTCCAATACTTTTAACATTAAGAAGTGTTGTATATTGTCGAATGCTTTTTCAACAGCTAATGAGATGATCATGTGATTTTCTTCTTTTAGTATGTATATATAGTGGATTGCATTAATGGATTTTCATATATTGAACCATCCTTTCATCCCTGGAATGAAACCTACTTGATCATGGTGAATGATCATTTTGATGTTTTTTTGGATGTGGTTTGTGAGAATTTTACTGAGTATCTTTGCGTAAATTTTTATAATCAAAATTGGTTTGATCTGAAGTTCTCTTTCTTTGTTAGATCTCTGTGTGGTTTAGGTATCAAAATAATTGTGGCAACATAGAATGGATTAGGCAGGGTTCCTTCTGTTTCTATGTTATGAAATAGTTTGAGGAGTATCACCATTAGCTCTTCTTTGGAAGTCTGTAAAATTCTGTACTAAAGGGATCTGGTCCTTGGCTTTTTTTTTGTTGGGAGGTTTTTAGTGAATTCCTCTGTCTCTCTAGGGAATATGGGCTTGTTTAGACATTTTTCCTGGTCTTGATTTAACTTTGAAACATAATATCTGTCTAGAAAATTATTCATTTTATCTAGATTTTCTAGTTTTGTTGTATATAGGCTTTTGTTGTAGAATCTGATGGATTTTTAAAATTTTCTCAGTTTCTGTTATGTCTCCCTATCCATTTCTGATTTTGTTAATTTGGATACTGTCTCTAGGCCCTTTAGTTAGTTTGGCTAGGGGCTTATATATCTTGTTGATTTTCTAAAAGAACCAGCTTCTGGGTTTTGCTGATTCTTTGTATTGTTCTCTTTGTTTCTATTTGGTTGGTTCAGCCTTGAGTTTGACTGTTTCCTGCCTTCTACACCTCTTGGGTGTGTTCACTTCTTTTTCTTCTAGGTCTTTCAGGTGTGGTGTTAAGTTGGTAGTGTAGGATCGCTCCAATTTCTCTATGAGGGCACTTAGTGCTATGAATTTTCCTCTTAGCACTGCTTTCATTGTGTTCCATAAGTTTTGGTATGTTGTGCCTTTATTTTCATTGAGTACTAAAAAGAAAGTTTTTAATTTATTTATTTCTTCTATGACCAAATTATCATTGAATAGAGAGTTATTCAGTTTCCATGGCTATGAAGTGTTTGGTTGTTGTTGTTGGCCTGTGGGGATCTGATAGGATGCATGGAATTATTTCAATCTTTTTGTATCTGTTGAGGCTTGCTTTGTGACTGATTATATGGTCAGTCTTGGAGAAGGTATCATGAGGTGCTGAGAAAAAGGTATATTCTTTTGTTTTAGGGTGGCATGTTCTATATATATATATATCTGTTAAAGCCATTTGGTTCATAACCTCTATTAGTTTCACTGTATCTATGTTTAGTTTCTATTTCAAGGACTTGTCCATTGGGGAGAGTGTGGTGATGAAATCTCCCACTATTATTGTGTGGTGGTTAATGTGATTTTTGAACTTTAATAAAGTTTCTATTAAGAAAGTGTATATCCTTGAATTTGGGGCATAGATGTTCAGAAGTGACACTTTCTCTTGATGATTAAAAATATATTTCATTGTATATTAGGATTTCAAATTCTACTTGTTTCTTGAGATCATTTGCTTGGAAGACTTTTTTCCAGCCTTTAACTCTGAGGTAATGTTTGTCTTTGTCACTGAGGTGTGTTTCTTGTATGCAGCAAAATGCTGGATCCTGCTTGCATATGCAGTCTGTTACCTTATGTCTCTTTATTGGGGAATTGTGTCCATTGATATTGAGAGATATTAAAGACAGATGATTCTTAGTTCCTGTTATGTTTATTGTTAGAGGTAGCATTACGTGTATGTGATTCTCTCGTTTTGCTTTTGTTGTGACATGATTAATATCTTGTTTTTTCTATGGTGTAGGTATCTTCCTTATTTTGGAGTTTTCCTTCTAGAATCCTCTATAGGGCTGGATTGGTAGATAGATATTGTTTAAATTTAGTTTTGTCCTGGAATATTTTTGTTTCTCCTTTTATGAATATTGAGAGTTTTGCAAGGCATAGTAGCTTGTTTTGGCATTTGTGTTCTCTTAGGGTCTGCATGACCTTTGTCCAGGCTCTTCTGGCTTTTAGTGTCTCTGTTGAGAAGTCTGGTGTAATTCTGATAGGTTTGCCTTTATATGTTACTTGGCATTTTCTCTTACAGCTTTTAATATTCTTTCTTTGTTCTATGCATTTGGTGGTTTGAGTATTATGTGATGAGAAGATTGTCTTTTCTAGTTCTATATTTTCTTTTAATGTTCTGTAGGCTTCTTACATATTTATGGCCATCACTTTCTTTATTTTGGGGATGTTTTCTTCAGTGATTTTATTGAAGATGTTTTTGGTTCCTTTGAGCTGTGAATTTTCACTTTCTTTTATTCCTATTATTCTTAGGTTTGGTTTTTTTATTATATCCTGGATCTTCTGGATGTTTTTGGTTAAGAGATTTTTCTGTTTTGAATTTTCTTTGACAGTTTTGTCAATATCTTCTAAGGTATCTTCTACACCTGAGGTTCTCTTTTTTATCTCTTGTATTTTGTTGTTGATGCTTGCATCTTTAGTTCCTGACCCCTTTTCTAGGTGTTTCATTTCCAGGGTTGCCTCCATTTGTATTTCTTTATTGTTACTACTTCTACTTTTAGGTCTTGGACAACTTTGTTCAATTCTTCTTCTGTTTGATTGTTTTCTTTTTTTGTAATTCTTTAAAGGGTTTGTTTGTTTCCTCTTTAAGGGTTTTTTACCTGTTTACTTGTGTTTTCCTATATTTCTTTCAGTGACTTATTTACATCCTCCTTAAAGATGTTGTTATCTTCATGAGATAGGATTTTAGGTCAGCATTCTGGTTTTCTGGTGTGTTGGTGTATCCAGGGCTTGCTGTAGTGAGATACCTGGGTTCTGATGGTGCCAAAGTATATTGGTTTCTGTTGTTTATGGTCTTGTGCTTGCCTCTCACCATCTGATTATCTGTGGTGTTAGCTGGTCTGGTAGTCTCTTTCTGGAGCCTGCCTCCTGTGTCCCTGGGTTGCTGCAGGTCTTCTGGTAGGCCTGTGGCCATGGCTTTAGCAGGATTTCTGGGGGACCTTTAGACTGTGCTGTCTTCAGAAGAACAGAGAATCTGATGGTCTTCCCAGGTAGAAGGCACATCCCAGAAAGTGAGTAGGGTTTGTGTTGACAGTAAAGTTTGGGGTGAAGGTGGGTCCTGAGTCTACTGAGCTCCTCAGGGTTTCCAGCTGCTCTGGTTATTTGCAAGGGTACCTTACTTTTGGCCTGGCTGTTGCAGACCTCCTGGGGGGCCTTCAGACTGTGGGATCTTCAGAAGAACAGACATGCTGATGGTCTGCCCAGGCAGTGGCCTAACTACTTTGTATTCCTTAACCAACTAGGGGGCTCATTACTAGGAGAGGTGAATTCTTCTTTTAACAGCAATTAATAGTTGCCTGTACCTCTTTTTTTAAAAAAATCTTTTTATTGATTCTTTATGAATTTCACCTAATGCATCCCAATCCAATTCACAGTTATATTTATTCATATTAGTTAAAAGAAGAAAAGAAAGCTTTCCATGGAAGCTGTAGTGTGTCATGGTGTTTCATACAGTATGCACTTTTGTCCAAACAGCTTTACTTGCTAATGTTCATTACAATGAGTCTTTGGTCTGGTTTGAGGAATCTGGTTTCTGCTACATTATCAATACTTGATTCTCATCTAGACTCCTCTCAGATATTCTGTTACTACCCTATGTCATGGAGATCCTATATGTTTGGATCTACAACTCCTTCATATTCTATAGCAGTTTGTAGATGGGGTAGATGTAGGGGTGGACTAACTCAAAGCCCACTATCTGGCCCTGGGTGGAAGCTCTCTTGGTCCTTCAACCATCTCTCCTGTACCCACACCACCAGAGCCAGCTCTACTATATTGCCCTGCTGAGGTGCAAGTTTATTCTCCCAATGGTGCAGCCAGTTTAGGGCAAGACTAGCTCTCCTGCTCTCACATCTTCAGCTGCTCACCTGGGCTACCACCACCAGGGTCAGATTTCTTATGCTGCCCATAAAGTGCAGGCCTGCTGTCCTGAGTGCTGAAGCCAATGAAGGGTAGGAACAGTTCTTCTGCTTTCATGTCCTTGGGGCCAACTCACTCACCTGCTGCAGGCATAAGAAGGGGTTATAGCTTTCCCGCATCTACACCTGCTCTTAGGTGTAGATTAGGAACTGTTGGCTCACCAGCAGTCTTGCCACTAGGGCCAGTTTTACTGTGCTGTGGAGGTGGGGTGCAGACTTGCTCTACCAAATAGTGTAGCTGTAGCTGGTGTGAGATGGGGCCAGTTCTTTGGCACTTACACCACATGAGTCAGCTTTCCAATGCTGTCAAGGCAAGGGGTGGAACCATGTCTTCCACTGCAGGCAAGGGGGCCTGTAGTTCTTGATGTAGAGGTGGGATGGTTGAAATTTTTAATTTTCTTATTAGCACATCTATTGATATCATAATTGTTCAGGTGTTTCCATAAGCAGCTATGTTGTTGAAATATCAGGAATATCTCTTCTCTTATAGCTTCTCTGTGATTTTTAGAAGGCACAATTATTACCCATAAACACTTTTGGTTCACTTTTCACAATGCTCCCCGAGTCTTAGATATATAATTCGTGTTATTGGTGTGTTTATTATACATGAGCACAACAGTAGCCATTGATCTCTGCATTATGGACTGTTATAGTTTTTTATAATAACCTCTGTTTGCTATAGAGAATATCCTGCTTGTAAGAGAAATTTCTTTGGTGACTGGTGAGAGCTACATTTATCTATGTTATATGAATATGCTTTAAATTTTGAGTATGAATTATTCTCATTTATTAAATTGGTGGTATTAGTTCTTTTCTAAGAACTATAACCTTCTTTATCAGGGTGTCACATGCTTTTGATCCCAGCACTCCAGAGTCATAGGTAGGCCTTTCTCTGAGATCAATAAGCCACGGCCACACAAAGAAACCATGCCTGAAAACCCAAGAAGTAAAAAGTAAAATAAAATCCATTGCCTTACAAGTCGTAGGATGTTAGCTCTTCACAGAAATGCAGGCTTGATTCAACATGTAAGTTTATAAATGTAATCAGTCATATAAATGAACTTAGTGAGAAAAAATAACATGATTATCCCAATAGATGCATAAAAAGCCTTTGACAAAACTGAACACACTTTCATGAAAAAAGCTATAAAGTGTAGAACTTTTAGGAACATACTTCAACTTAATAAAGAGTATATATGCCAAGCCCAAGCCAATATCCTAAACTGAGAAACATTTTAAGCTATTCCATTAAAATAAAGAATTACACAGGGCTGCCAACTATACCCACTGTTTTTAAATACAGTCCCTGAAGACATAGCTAAAGCACTAAGACAAGAGAAAGAAATTAAAGAGATATAGAAAGGGAGAAAAGAAGTCACATCATCCCTATTTATATGATATGATATTGTATCAAAAATTCATTAGAAAGCCTGTATTAATAAAATTTTGAAGAGATGCAGGAGACAAAAGCAACTCACAAAAACCAGTAGCCTTTCTACATAACACCAACAAAATCATGCTGAGAAAGAGATTATCAGTATAATCTCATTTATATGAGATCCAAAGGCAATAAGCCATCAGGAAAGAACCTAACCCAAAAGCTGGAAGAGTTTTTTGAAAAACATTTAAGTCTGTGAGGACTTTCAGGAAGATATTTGAAAATAGTAAGACTGCCCATGTTCATGGATTGGCAGAATTAATATAGAGAAATGACCATCTTACCAAAACAATGTATAGATCCAATGTAATTTCAATCAAAAGTCCCACAACTTTCTTCCCAGAAATGTAGAAAAAGGCATCTTAAAATTAATATTTTACTAAAAAATCTGGATAGTTAAAGTAGTCATGACTACCATCACCAACAATAAAATAATGGAGGGATTTCCATTTCAGACTTCTAAGTACATTATAGAAATATAATAATAAAAACAGTATGACACTTACACAAAATAGACATATAGCCAAATGGTACAAAATAGAAGACCCAAACATGAACATGTGTAACTACAGCCATGTGAAATGTTGTATTTTATTGGTTAAAATGTGTGGTTAGTATGATGCTTGACATATGGTAAAATACACTTCAAAATTTTCATGTATTTATATTTGTTAAAGTTTTTATTTTTTCATAAAGATTGGTTATGATTTGTCAGCTAATATATGAGACAATGAAGTACTGGATTGTTTAACATGTTATTGCATACATTTCTTTTACTGAATATTCTTCTATAAAAATTGAGGTATGAAACTCTACAGAGAAGTCATAATCAATTTATTTGGGTTGGAGAATATACTGAGGTTGATAAGAGTGACCTTTGCTTTGAATGTTCCATATACTTACACCTATGCTGTCCCTGTCCTTATTCTATTAGGTACCATAGGAGACTGGAAAAACCATTTGACTGTGGAGCAGAATGAAAGATTTGACATGATATTCAAGAAGAATATGAAAAACTTTCCCTTGAAGTTTATCTGGGATATAAATGAGCAATAAAAGTCTAATGTCAGCCTAAAATAAACACAATTAAGAAAAAATTCCATTCAGAAGAATACATGCTTTAATATCAACATTAATATCTTCTATATTTTAATCATTAAATACCAAGCTTTATTAAGGATCAAAATGAATAAGCTATATCTTGGCTACATTGAGATTAAAAAATGATTTTTCAAATTTCAAAATTACAATAGTTTGGGTTCTAGCTAGCAACTGTATTGTGTACTAATGTTATAAATTATGGTGCTTTCTGATATAGAAAAATGTCTACAAGGAGTAGTTTGCAATGCAGTTTTTTCTTATCATCTACAATACAATTTTGGATGAAGAAACATTAAACAACTTCTCATTATTCCAATAAAACTTTAACTTTCACTGAGTCAAGAATGTGTGAGTTTTTAATTTGGAAAATTATACCTGAGCATTGAATAAAGGCAGAATAGCCACTTAGGTTAAGAACTAGAAAAGAAGAAAGATGTACTCATCTCCTTAATAAAGTATAAACTTTTTGTTGATGAATTGTGTTCTTTGATGAGTTTTGTATTTTTACACAATAGATTTTATTACTAATTTTACCAAAATTTGTGAATAATGCACTTAAGATTTAATTTTGTCGTTTGCCTCTGTTTGGCTGCTTGTGGGCTGGGAGTCCCTGCAGTGGGCGGTGGCATAGGGGACACTCAGTGGCTTCTCACCAAACAGCAGAACCTGAATGATGCCTATGGGCCATCCAGCAACTTTCTTGAGATCTATGTGAGCAACCCACAGACCATGGTGGTCGGCCAGGGCTGCTTCACCACCTAAGAGATCAGAGGACAAATCTTCCTATCTTCAAGCTGAAGGAATCTGCTGTTAGAAGAAGATAAGGTGACTTTGAGTGGCTTTGAAGCAAACTGGAATGAGGAAGGTTGTTGTTCCTCCACTCCCTGGGAAAGCATTTTTGTGGCAGCTTCCTTTTAGAGGAGACAATGAAATAATATTTGATGACAATTTCATTGAGGAAAAGAAGCAAAGGGTGGAACAGTTCATAAACAAGGTTGCTGGTCATCCTTTGGCCCAGAATGAATGTTATCTTCACATGTTTTTACAGGATGAAATTATAGATAAAAGCTATATTGCACCTAAAATAAGACATGTCTGCATTTGGCAAGAAGAAGCAAAACCCAAGACCATCAGTGATTCAACCACACCAATGAAGAAGTTGCAACTAACTTAGCATGCTGCGCAGTCACTGGTATAACATGCCCTGGGTATCCAACACTTCCATGCTCCCTTCCATTCTCTTTGTTTTGGCAATTGACAAGATGTTAATTTGCTTTAGTAAAAACTCCCTTGCTCTAGCCTTCTTTCTAAGTAGCTCTTCTTGGTGTGTCCTTGTGCACACTGTAGCCTCCCAGCCCTGTAGAACCTGCAGTGTCCTGACTAAAGCTGCTGACTTGTTCTCACTTACAGTTCCTGGGTCTGTTTGTTTCTTGAATCTGATTGACTAAAGTATTTCTCCCCCACCCCTTGATGTGTGATGGGACCACTTGGTACTAATTTATGTGCAGGAGCACAAAACCATTTGTCTCCAGTGCCACCCATAGGAGGTAAACTTTGTGTGCAGAATGTGTCTTTCTTCTGGCCTATAATCCCCTTCACATAAATGATTAATGAGGAAAATCTTTATATTCTGTATAAAAACAAAATCAAATTTATATACTAAAATCATTTGTCTACAATTTATGTTGTTTTCAAATAAAAATTGAAATGCAAAAAAGATTTCATTTTGCTTTTAAATATAATGTTATTGATACTGTGAACTAAATTTTAATTTCTCTGTATTCATTTGGGTGTGTGTGTGTGCATGTATGCATGTGTGGGTGTATGTGTGTGAATATATTGAGTAAGTTTCAATAGACTTACACCTGCGGAACCCAGTAGTCACAATGCCCTTGCAACTGCACAGCCAATGTAGCCCTACAACACCTGTCTGAGCAAGCAATGTGACAATCTTTGTTAGACAGACCACAAAGGTGAATGCCCAAACAGTCCCAATCAGCAGTAAAAGCCTGGAAGTTCCCTGAAGAGACATTGGCCCCTCTCTGCAATGAAAGCCTGGAAACACTGGTTCTGATATCAGGAAAGGAATCATCATCATCATCATCATCATCATCAGCAGCAGCAGCAGCAGCAGCAGCAGCAGCATCAGCAGCAAGATGGCAAATTATCTGAGTGCCAAGAGAACAAATGAAGGAATGATTTTGCTTCTTCCATACCACTGTATCTGCAGTACTTAGGATGTTGACACAATTGGGGAGAGTCTTTCATTCAACCATGGCAGGACACTTAGTTTGTAGATGCATTCTCCTCAAATATTTTCATATATTTATGGGAAGTGGACATTAAAACCAACCATAATAATAGCCATTCTTGATTCCAGTTAATGTGTTTAGGCCTCAGTTTGTCAATGATATGGATGTTTGTGTTATGCACACCCATGATGAAGGTCAAGAAACTGCAATATTAGAGAAGTCTGGGGCAGAGCAGAAAGAGAGATGAATATAGTTGATATTTGAAGGGAGGACATACGTAGGTGTTAAATAGTGTCTATCAATGTCCCTGAGTGAGGGAGTTTTTTGACTCAATACCAATAAATAAATAAATAAATAAATAAATAAATAAATAAATAAGAGAAGAAACAAGACAAGAAAATGTGTTTAAGAAGCATAGGAGATAACAAAAAATTAGAGACAGGGGTTGTAGAAACAGAAATAATAGATATATTTTAGAAGAGACTGTTTAGTGAGATTTTAGATTTCTAGTAGCTTTCAAAATTCCTAGCAGAATCTTGGTATCAAGAGAGTTCTTGGTTCATGTGATAAATGGGGATTGCACAATGGATTTTCAGGTGCAATGAAGATATAAGGCATAGAGTCCCAGAGGAGCTTGACTGCACTTATCACACAATGCCATTGGGCAGGTGCTGGGCTTCAGAGAAGCACTGAGCACTGCTCTAGAGAGTGGGAAAGAACAGTCTAAAATATGAAAAAGCTGAAGCTGGTATTCCCAAACTTACAGGTATCTAGTTATTGCTTGAAAACCACACAGAGAAGTCAGGAAAGAACTATTTGAGGTCAATGGAGCCACAAGGAGGTTGCAACCAGGCATTCCCAAACTCCTGGACATTCAGGAGCCTCTGAGATATTCAGGCACCTCTGAGTCATGAGGAGTTTAGAGTAGAGCCGATGCCACAGGCTGGGGATGGTGTCTAGTTTGAGGCTGGGTGTAATGGTAGCTCTGGCTTTGCTCATTGGTGAATTCCTTAGGTTGGCAGCAGTTAGGGCTGGGAGAGCATATGAGCCTTCTGCGGGAAATTTAGGCAGTGGATCTGAAGGAAAAGGCCTGCTTCATTCTCCCCACCGTGGTTCTCAATGAAAGAGACAGTCCTTGATTTCAAACTGTTTACTGATTGTTCATCATGGAAAATGGATGCTTACCATACAAACTTCTCAGAGTTGACCTGAGATTAAATAGCTATTGCATGGAGGAATCCCTGAGAGGGGAAGCTTATTGGTTAAGCCCTCAGTTCCTATAGGTACCTCATTAGCATGGAGAACTCTGTTCTGGGCCTACATGACCACAGGTCACATTTCCTTTCATGGGAAGTGTGGCATATATTTCAGGCCTGAAATTTGACAGGGAACAAGGAGGTGCCTACAGTTGCAAGTGTGAGTTTCTGGGGTCTCAATGCACTCTACCCACCAAGCTTCCTGCCATAATTTACCATACCACATCCTGGGAAAAATGAGTACCCAATAGCAACAATAGACAGACATCAAAGGAACACAGTATTCTGTCCAAGAAAGTATGAGGAGAAGAGAAAGCCAAGAGAACAGGAATGATCCTTACTTAGAGAAAGTAGTAAAAGTTCCAGGCCACAGCATATGGTTCAAATGGATATAGATATTTTAGCCACCTTGAAATAGTACAACCTTACACTCCTACAATCCAAATATGTACTTACCAGCTTTAATGAACAGATGTTATGGTGATCATTTATAAATTGTGCTCATCAATTACTCCCTTTAATCAGAAGGTTTGAACTGTGCAGAGAGCAGTAACTGGGATCAGACAGGTAAGAGGTCTCTAAGTAACATTTAATTCTATTAAACACATTTAACCACACTTTTGCTCAAGAAATAAATAAACTTTTGATCACACAGCAAATGTAAAGGAGGAAAAAGAGCCTGAAAAAAATCCAGTCAGGGATATATTCTGTCATTACCTGAGTAACCATCCTTATGAACAGAAGTATTGAAACAGTCTTCCCAATTGTCTCATCTTTCTCTGGCTTCTTATTCTTGGCCAATTGAAGCACAAGAAATTAAAACAAATCTGATTTTTTAAAGGTCATGATGTTGGGATGGTGTGTCCTGAGTGATCCATAGAGTTTAGAAGCAAGGGTAGTTATGATCAAAACATAATATGTACATTTAAGAAGTTCTCTTGTTATTGAGAAAACTGTAAAGTGAGAAACAAGAGCTCTGTCTTCATAATTTAATTTTACATATCAAATCAAGGAAAGAAATTTGGACCAATGGTTTAATTCACAGAGTAAAAAAAGGAAGCTCAGGTCAAATTATAAAAATAATATAATCTTAAGTTTGTTGATTAACTTGCATATGTGAATTCTAATGCCCATAATTGTAAGGTGACTTTCTGTTACCTTGGATGTAAGGCTTAATGTTCATGTACTACAGCAGGTTAGTAAGAAAAATTTCATGTTTCCCTATAAAATTCGTTAAACTACTCAACATAGAGTATTGTGTTGCTTTCAATTGCTAATCATGCCACGCAAAACTGCTAAGTGTACATGAAAGCAAATACTAACAGTGTCAGTTATGAGTTTTCTCAAGTAAGGTCTATATTGTTGGCTGATTTCATATCACTATGGCTCTGGCATTTTAAGAACTTTTGAGCTAGAACTCTTGTTCACTATGTAAAACATTTATCTGTCAATAAAAAGCTGAAAGGACAATGAGCTGAGCAGGATTAGAAGGTGAGAAAACTGAAAAATAGCGTGAGAATTCTGAGATTAAGTTAGGTAGTGGTCTTCAGTAGGACACAGAGGAAGATGATGACATGAAACTGAGAACCATGTGACTAGACACATGGCAGGACTGAGAATAGAACAATTGGGATCATTAAGTCATAAACTTGTCAACAAAGAGTCTCAAGTTTATGGCCTAAACATTTATTCATGAGGATAATAATGTCTCACAGTTGTTCTTTCAGAGAATAGAGAAGCCAGGTGAAAGAGCCCTCTGTTACAATTGATGTCCAGCCTAGAGCATAGAATCCAAACTTAGAAAGAACTAGGCTTAGAGCCCAAAGAGTTCCCAGTAGAGGGCACAAACAAGCACTGCTCTGAATCAGAGCAGGTTCCTAGAGAGGTAAGGGAAGGTCAAAGGCATGGCTTCTTTGAGAGAAAGTACCACTTTCCAGTGAAGCCAGCAGAGGGAAGCAAGTGGAAGTCTACGAGTAGTGAATATGAAGCCTGACCCAAAGCCACAGGTGCACCCTACAGGCAAATGTCTCCCAAAATTGGGGCTGATAGGTTTGGCTCCAAAACTCTATCAGCTGGTGTGAGACCAATTATTTATAGAAGGACACTGGCTTCAGCTCAGAGCCAGCAAGGGCTGCCTCCTGGACAAACAACATGCTAACTGAGCAGCAGAGAGCTGCCAGTTATAGACACTTGGAAGAGAGATGCCAGACATTTCAGGAAATGCTGAAAAGTCACCAGACTTGGTAAAATACTTGGGAACTTTTTCAGGAGAGAGCTAGAGGTTAAAAGAAATTTTCTAAATTTTCTGGAGAAGGCACAACAGTTCTCTTGGCACATCACTCAGAACCAAACTGGATTCCTGCCTGTCCCAGGCTCAGCCATCCTCTTCTTGCCTGGAAGAGAGGTGAAGAACAGACTCACCATTCACAGCTCCTTGAGGTACCCAGCATCATTGGGTACACAGGAAATTAGAAACCACAGCAATTGTCTCAGATATCATTGTTTCTTGCACAGAAGAACACTGGCAGTAACCCCATCTTAGACTGCATTTGCCTTTCCTGAGTGTCATGGTGGTGGTACTCTGTCATCCCATTGGTGAGGCAGACATGCCACTCACCAATGTATAAACTGTTTTCAGGTATTGTGCTTATGCAATTCTTAAAAATGCAACGACGAGTTCTTGTCATTTTGAAAGCTGCTATTACAAACTGTTTCGGATAATTAAGAAATGCAAGTTAATAGTTCATCAAATTCATGGTCATGTTACTTGCTAGTGTAATTAATTAAAATAATGTGTTTTCAAAGTTGAGAAGATAGTAAATAGCTAAAAACAAGCAATGCTTGCTAATTCAGATATACTATACATATATGGTCTTCAAAATCTCAGAGAACCTTAGAATATGACATTTGAAGATATTTTTTCATTAAAATATTTTATGACAATGAGCTAGGTCTCCTCCTGGCAATAGCCTATTGTACTTCAAAGAAGTGGTGAGCATCAAAGAACCTCCATTTGGTGTTTATATCAAATGTTGCAAGCAAGCCACTGAGCAAAAAATCTACCCTTGCTTCAACTGCTGAAAAGATACCATCAAAAATGGACAAATGAGATGCAGGGAAGTCAAGTGCCAAGGTAGGCTAAATAGTCCTTTATAATTCCTGCTTCACAGAAAAGTCTTTCAGTTATTCTTGACCTCATGGCTGAAGATGAATGCTCCTATGGTAAAGAAATCTTTGGTGACTCTCCAGTCATCCAGCTCCTCTGCCATAGTTTTGGAAGATGGTTGCCTGCACTACTGCATGCTCAGGTAATATTTATTGCTTCATGAGTCTCTGATGGGGTGGAAGACTAGATATAGTTTCGCAATTAAGCTTAAGTTGTTTAGGATTTAAGAAAATGTTCTTAAGTCCAAGAAGATGTTTTAGATGGGTAATGCAAATCATGATAGAAATTGATTTAGGTACAGAATACTGAATTCACCAAGATAGCGAAGAAGTCACTCAAGAACTTTGCACAATTCTACCAGAGCCCTTCCCTCCTGGAAGAGAAAGGTTATAGAACACCTAGGCACCCCTTCCATCCAGAAGGGAGAGGCTAATTAACATTCCTCAGACCACAGATTGTGGGGACCTACCTGTGAGTGGGGGAGTCCCAGAGCCCGTGGGCACATTCCACAGGATGGATTATTGGCCTCTCACAGATAAGCAAAGTCCTTGTCACCTCATTCCATAAAGACCAATCAGTTTAAAAGTCACAGTGTTGTGCCAATTATATTATTGCTAGTTGCTGTTTCTCTAAAAAATGTATAAATGTTCATTGAATGAGCTGCTCATGGTCAACACTGCTCCTTTGGGTGCAGGATGACCCCAAGGCATTGGAACAATAAATTCCTCTTGTTGTTTGCATCGATTCTTGGCACCATGTGGTTCATGCAGGAGGACTGACGTTTAGTGCATGGGCCAGGAATCCAACCTCAATACTTTCTACAAGGTTGCCAAATACATATATGTACTGAACACCATGAATGAAAATCTCACATGGTAGTTTTCATAATTGTTGCTGTATTCCACCTTTTATTGGACTAAAAGGAGGAACTGTAGAGATAATACTAGTGCATTGTGTAAAAGCATTCACCTGTCAATAAATAGCTGATTGGCCAATGAGCTGAGGCAGGATTAGAAGGCAGGACATCTGGAATAGATAGAGGATTCTAGGATTAAATCAGGCACCAAAGATTTGCTCAGATACAGAAGAAGACAGTTATATGAAACTGTAGACTCAGTAACCAGCCATGTGGTAGTGCATACAATAGAACAAATGTGATAACTAAGCAATGAAGTAGCCCTAGAACAGGCCCAAGCTTATGGCTGAAACATATATTCATCAATATAATTAAATCTTAGAAAAAAACTGACATCTACCAAATAGTAATAAAATGCAATAGAATAAGATCAAACAAACATAAACATTTCATAAAAGGATATAACAAACAAACTGAAAGTGTAAAAAAAACTGTGAGGACCCCCACCCCCATAAATCCAGAAATACACATGCTAATACATAAACATAAGACTAGATGTCATAATTTATAAATGAAGAACTTGAAAAGTTAGAAAAACCTGACAGTATTTTATGCCATAAAGAATCTCTAAAGATGCCATTGGTTTCATTTTGATTGGCTATTTTCTGCTGTAAGGGTCCATGATTCGCTGACAATGATAATCCAAACTGAAATAGTATGCATCAGCAAAGAACATGTATTCTGCAGATGGAAGATAGAGTTGTGAGATTTGCAGTGTCAATTTAAAGTTCATTCATATAGCGATGATTGATTTATTTGTCATTCCCTTGATTGGGTGACTCTAACTCTAGGGGTATGGGTACTTTTTTGGTTAGTTAAGGCTCTGAGGAATTTGGTGAGCTTTCTAGAACCTTTTCTGATTAGCTATTCTTGGCTCAGGCTTGTGTCAGGCCAGGTGGCAGGGCAACTTCTGATTGGCTGCCTGTAAGGGGTAATTTTTCTTGAAATTGACTTATTTTGGACTTTCCTAGTCCAAACAGAAATGTAGGCCTAATCTTTTAAACTGCCAGTTTTCAGCCTGTCATGGACTCATCCTGGTTTAGCTAACTTACTCCTCTCACTCCTAGGCATATCATCTGCTCTTAATAATTTTTCTTATCCCTAGTGACACTCCATTGAAGAAAATTAATATTTTATTTGTGAGTGATTATGATTGGAGAAAGTGTCTAAATGAGGTATGGGGACTTGCATCTCCTCTGCTATCAATGCAGACCAAGCAGGCCCTGTGCATGCTGCAGTCTCTTGGGAGTCCACATGTGTATCAGTTCTTCTGTGCTTAGAGGGTCTTCTTTTTCTTATTGTCCTTCATCCTCTGAGATTCTTACCCTCTTTCCTTCTCATTGTCCCCAGAGTTTTCTGATACCTGAGAGTGTGGGGAGCTGACAGAAGGTGGCTATCATCCTTGCAGCCATCTTGAGCCATATACCCTGATAAGAGACTTGATTACATCTACCTACAACAGCTGAACACACTCTGATAACATCTTGGTTTAGATACCCAGGATCTTCCCTTGGGTGTGTGAGACTTAAAGCTGTGATTTAGAGCCGAGACTTAAGGGTGTGACTTAGAGATCAGATTTAGAGATAAGACCTAAGGGTGTGACTTAAGGGCATGACTTAAGGGCGTGGCTTATAAGTGAGACTTATAAAAGGCATGAGGCAGACAGAAGAGTTCAGTACAACTTGGAGTAGGAATTAGGCATTGAGGAAGAAGACACTTGGACTAGAGAACTCAGAAGAAATTATTATGAGGTAGTAGGCACTTGAGTCTTGGCACTTGGAGAAAGAACTTGGAACTTGGAAAGAGACTAGCAACTGGAACTAGGATTAGTTGCTAGGAACTAGGGACCTGGAACTAGGGACTTGGAGAGAAGAAGAGAGACTGAAGAATAAACGGGATTGAATCACACTCTTTCTGGTCTCCATTCTTTGAGTCTGTCCTCACTCTCTCTCTTGCTGAACCCCAACCCTTGGACTGGAGCAGCTTGGGGCAGTGCGGGCTCTAACAGTTTAGCCCCCAAAGCTTTTGGCAGTGCGAGTTCCAACATTGACAGAGCAGTCTGAGACACTCTGGCCCCCAAGTGTGGGGTAGCTCGGGCCAAACATTTTGGCCCTCAAGCATGGGGCAGAGTGGCCCACAATATTTTCTGGTGCCCAAAGTGGGGCACCTAGGGGCCGCAACATGAGAGGAAGGATTTCGTGATGAAATTCCAGTTATGAATGAATGTTTTAAGTCTTTGTATTGTCTGGCTGTGGATCTCTGTAATTGTACCCTTCGATTACAGAAGAAAACTTCTCAGATGATGGCTCATCAATGTACTAATCTAGGAATATAACAAGATGCCATTAGTAGTCATTTTATTGATAGAATCCTTGACAGTGGTTCTCAAACTTCCTAATAATGTGACATTTTATTACATTACTTCAGGTTGTGGTGATCCCCAACAATAAAGTTATTTTGTTCTTACCTTATAACTGTAGGTTTGCCACTATTGAATTGTAATATAAATATTAGACATGTAGAATATCTGACATGTAATGCTCAAACATTTTGTAACACTCAGAGGAGAACTACTTCTTTAGGATAATAGTAATATTTGCTTTTACCTCAAGTCCAAAGGCATCTAATCTTGGGTTCTTGGGTACTCCATCAGTGCTGAGCATGGGTTCTGTCTTAAGAAATGGGCTTTAAATTCAATCAGGTATTTGTTGGTGACAAACTTTGTGCCTCTATTGTACTCTATTGTACTTCCAAATTTCACAGGAAGATCATCATTATAGATTAAAACATTTGTAGCTGGGTTGATGATTACTTTTCTCTTCTGGTAGAGTGCAGATCCATCTAGTTCCAGGAATACTAGTCAGGAGTGGAGATTCTTGGTTGACACAGGCTTGACTTCTCCATGTTTAATTAGTTGTATAGGTGTTGTCTTCAGCAGTATGGACCTACCCTCCAACTTTAGAAAGAAACAAATAAAAAAAATATATATATGAAAGAAACTAATAGACTTGGCAATTGCCTGTGGTGTTTCTTGTTCAAATGGGGTCTCATTGACCAACAAGTTGTTTAGGTTTAACACATTTCTGGTGCTGGAAGCTTGATTTAGAGACAAGAGATATCTATTTTGGGCTTTGTATCTCCCCCTATTTTTATGGCTTTTGTTTAAACTCAATTATCTATATGCCATGGTTGTCTATCTGTGTCTGTCTATTCATATCTATGTCTGTCTATCTCTATTTCTATCTCATCTTTAATGTATTCTACTGTGTTCGCTTCTCTCAAATGGCCCTTAATTTTTGCTACTTCTCTTCACACTTACTCCCTTGCTTTCTACTTTATTCCACTTTCCTATTTGAAGAATTTAACAGCTAAAATCCAAATAATAAGTGAATATTTACAACAGTTCTCTTTCTGGGTCTTGATTACCTCAAGTCTGTTTTTTCTTCTTAGCTCAATACACTTACCTATGGATTCCATGATTTCACTTTTCATGGCTGAATAATATTCCATTGTATATATACTTATGATTGTAAAATGAGTAAACATCTAAAGTCTTTACCTCTGCTTTAAAAATATTTTTTCATTTGAGAATTATACATAAACGTACCTGTTTCTACTTTCTTAAGTTGTTGATTCTATTTTTAAAAAAATATGTAGCATAGTTTTAATGAGTGATATATTACCTATAGATTTGTTTCCTCGCAGTACTTAGTGATTGAACCCATGCATATTTCATTTATCTGATATCTTTGTCTTTAAGCCAAACTGTTACAATACTAAAATGACTCATATTCACATATGACTACTCCAAATAACATTTTCTTGCCTTTTGATTATTTAACTGGCAAAAATTAGCTCTATTCAGACCACAAGATTAACATTGAAACTTGGGCACAAGCAAAGGGTTTCCTGAAGACAAATGTATGACAGAAAATGGCTGCAAATATTTCCAATGAGATTATATGAAATTAAAATGTCCTTACAGAAGAGGAAACAATCTTCAGAATGAGGAGATAGTCCTGAGAGTATGAAGCATGATTGGTAACTACACAAAAGAATGGAGGTTAATATCAAGTTTAAAGAATTGTAACATATCAAACTAACTTGTTTAGTCAATGATTGAGCTAGTGAAATGATTAGAAAATTCTTAACATATCCAATATGTATTTAAAAAAGTATTCCACAATTTAGAAAAATCCAATTTAAAAGTGCTTTGAGACGCGATTTCACTGCAGTCAAATTTTCTATCACCAAGAAACACTTTCCATGGTGCAATGGGGTGGGGAATATGCAGGCAATATTTATATCTCAGCAGCCAATGGATTCCATTCCTGTTTCTCTCAACATCTCATCAGAACTGGTTTTGCCTCATCCATTGATATACAATTCATGAGTAGAAAAGAATAGATTCAGACATTACCAAGGCTTTCCCTTTCTTTTGCATAATATGTGTATACTTATCTATTTATAATCTGTCCATGGTGGTGCATGACTCCAATGCCAGCACTCTGAAGGCAGAGGAAGGTAGACTTCTGTGAATTCACTATGAGCCTAGTCTGTACAGTGAGTTCCAGGCCAGCCACAGCTACAAGAAGAGATTTTGTCTCAATATATTTCTCTCACTAATTCAGTAAAAAATAAGAAGGGATCATACATATGCCTTTTCTTTACATAACTTTCCTTGTTCCATCACTAAAACTGATGTCTATTTGCAAAATGAACCTGTTTCATCCCTCCTTATTCTCCTTGTTTTAAAGAATTAAATACTCTCTCCCCTTTCTACTCTCTACTTCCTCTCTTCACCATTCTTTTTTCTAAAACACTGCCTAGCTGTGTAACTAACCACGACAAATTGCAAGTCAATATTTCCTTCAGTGTGCTTCCAGAGTCATTGTGACACTCCTAGCCAGGAAGGTCAAGATCGAATACATCATGGGTGTTTAAGAGTATGTGAAAGGTATTGTGTGTGATAGGTGAGAAGTGACAGTGACTTCCTGCTATGTTCTCTTCACTTCAGCAATATTCTCTATAAATAGACTCTCCATTCATCCATATAATGTCATGTTTTAAGCACACCTGAAAGGATAAAGTTAAGTTTTCTACAGAGTTAAGGATAGGGATATGGTTAGGGTTAGTGCCAGGATAAGGGTTAGGGTTAGGATTAGGGATAGGGCCAGGATCAGGGTCTGGGTTAGGGAGTTAGGGTTGGAGTTGAAGTTAGGGATTAGAGTTACGGGTTAAGATCAAGGTTAGGGGTTAGAGTTAGTGGTTGGGGGTTAGGGTTAGGGGTTAGGTGTTAGGGTTAGGATAGGGTTTAGGGTTGGGGTCAGGATCAGAGTCTGGACCAGTGTCGGGGTTAGGGGTTATGGTCATGGTCAGGATCAGGGGTTAGGGTTAGGGTTAGGAATCTAGAACTAATTACCTTTATTACCGCTAAAATACACTATACTAAGTAATGAAGAAACTTTCTGTAACGATACATAAAAAGAAAACCATACATTTTTCCTGAGGTGAATGAAAACAATTAGTAAGCAGAAAACACTGAATGCATCTCATAGGTGATGTCTCTGGTAAGAAACATTGTTTTGATTTTTGCATAAATACAGTACCACCAGGGCATGCATATTTTATTGATTTGTACAGAATCTACTTGTAAGTACCTGTATTACAGCTGAAATGCACTGTGGTAATTAATGAATAAACTTTGTATCAACACACACACATGCAACCCTACATTGTTCTGAGTTAAAAGAAAACTATCAGCAGGCAGAAAACACTGAATGCATCACATTGATGATGTCTCTGGTAAGAAACATTGTTTTGATTTTTGCATACACACTCCTTTACTTCTTTTACTCTCTAAAGAATATAAAACTAACACTTTTCTGGTTATTAGCAGAGCAAGTACCACCTGAGTATGCATATTTCATTGATTTGTGTAGAACCTAAGATTGAGTACCTTTATTTCATCTGAAATGCACTGTACAGTCTAATGAATATACTTTCTGACAAGATACATGAAAAGAAATCCATACATTGTTGCCAGGTTAAAAGAAAACCATTAGAAAGCAGAAAACAATTAATGCCTCACATAGGTGATATTTCCTGTAAGAAACGTGGTTATGATTTTCAATTTTTGCATAAACACTGTTCTACTGGCTAAGGAATGTAAATCTAACCTTTTTTTTTTTTTTATTAGCAGTGAGAGTATCACCTGGGCATGCATATTTCATTTATTTGTCTAGAATCTTTGAGAACATTTATTCCAGCTGAAATGCACCGTATAATGTAATGAAGAAACTTTCTGTCAAGATACATGAAAAGAATATCATACATTGTTCCCAAGTTAAAATAAAACTAAAAAAAATGCATATCAGCTTCTGCTGCTTTGCTTCATTAGATGTCTTAATGGGTGTATTTTAGAATTAGAATAAACCCTCATTCAATTATCAAGATTTATGAGAGTTTATGATTTAAGATTTATCTTATAATTTAATATTATGTGTTTCTGCAGAACTTCCCCTATTGGTCTCATCATTAAAAAGGCTTTTCTCATTATTAGCAGTCACACAAACATTTTTCATATAAGATTGAGACCCTCATTGGTACCACTGTGTTTCTGTGTTTTCTTTCTATATCCTGGAGTGCTTGATTTGCAGGCTTTGAAAAATCAAATCAGAGGCCAGAGAAAAATGTGGGTGTCCTGGGAAGTCACTCAGAGATCTGTTCCACCTGGATTTCAATTCCTCATTTGTTACTTGACTTTCTGTGCCACTGATTATTTTATTTTTACCATACATAAAAGGACCTGGAATTACCCAAGTTTTTTGTTTCTTTGTATGTGTGACTTTCTCCTGTAGTAGAATACAAAGCACTTCCGGTAAAATTGACTTGGTGAATACTTTTCTCTATTTCATCTAATATTGCTTGCATTTAAGAAGTGCAGTCAAGAAGTATTATGAGTGGATCAAATGTCATTTCTTTTAAGTTTCTACTGTAAGGCTTTTAAAAATGAATGTTTTAGGCATAAAATTTTCAGAATTTCCTCTCATACTTAACTTATGGATTGCAATATGGAAGGTTTCTTCTGTCCTTACAACTTTTGAAATGTTACTGTGAGAATTTTATTTTTAATCCATAATTGAATAATCAATATTTTGCAACTTATTAATTGTAGGACAAAAACTGCAGCAGAGACCGAGGTTGGAGGTCGGGGGGAAGATTTCTACACTGGCAGGTCTCAAGAACTTGAAAAAGTCCAGAATTCTAAAGGCTGGAAGCTTTAGTGGCAGACCCCAATAGATACAAGGGAGTCCATGAGTTTCCAAGACTTTATTGTTCATGGGCAATGTAGACTGAGTGTGCACATGCCACTTAAGCCAGACTGGGCCTGGCTTGAGTAAAGAGGGGTAAGTGGGGAGGATCTGGGAGAGAGTAACTTAATTAGCTATCCCCTCTGGCCTTTAGATAACTCATTAATATGGAAAATTCTCAAGGCTGAGGCCTGTAGCCACGCCCTCTACCTGTGTCCTACATGACTGAATGGTACAAATTAAATGAAGATTAGTCACTGTGTCAGGACTCTGGGTTCTGGGGGGCATGGCCTAATGCCTGCCTTTTCTCCCTTGGAGTCTCGCAATTCCAAGCCCATGCCCACCCTAGAACCAAGATACCCTTTCACATCCCGACAAATAGTGTAATCTATTTGAGTTCTATCTTCTATTAATGGAGTATAAGCATGCTATTGCAAGGTATTTCTTGTTTTAGTTATAAGTATATCTTTGGGGCCTGAAAAAATGTAGGGCATATGGGAGTGTTCTATTTATTACTTACTGAGCATAGTAATCCATAAATAGGCACATCTGTCCAAGTAAATTAATAAACTAGAGTGAAAGTTGTAAAGGACCATCTATAGTATTTTATAAGACTTAGCTTTTAACATGGGTAGCACATGTTCTCTCTTCCCTCAATAGCTCATGATATCCCCCACACTGATTCTGGCTAAGATGTGTTTATATGTCAAAATGTAGTCAGGCTGGAAATTGGCTCCATTTTTTTAGGACCAATTCTAAACATTTGTGCTGAGCCAGATACCAACTTCCTTCCTGACAGAAACACATGCCCTCACATAGGCTGAGCCCTGTTCTACACAGGCAACAGTGGGTCTTCCTAAAGCCCAGCATTATGAAGGGGTAGGTTGTTGAAGAGATTTCCACATGGAGGGTTATTGTGACCATGAGAATAAGGACTTGTGGCTGTCCCACCATAGAGGGATACTCACAGACACAAGTCAGGGCACTGACCCTAGGCAGCTGCCCCAGGACACTCCATATACCTGTCCCTATAAGCACATATGCAGATAACAGTTGTGTCCACACTGCCTTTCATCAAGGCCTGAGTTGTGGGACCCAGAGCAGGATGGCAGAGTGACTTGCTGGCAGTCAGGTTTATGTGACTGCAGAAATTCCTCCATGTAATAAATCAGGGCCTAGCACAAACCAGGAAGAGTTGGTTAACTGCCTCCCTCCTTGGGAAGCTGCTGGAAGTCACACTTTTGGTTAACAGACTCTCTGTAGGTAAAAACTTATGGAGAAGAATTACTTTTTATGAAAAATAAAAATAAAACCTCCAGGGAAATCAAGGGTCATCAGACTGTTTTTCTAGTGTCCTTACCACAATTATATATTTGGAGCCTCTCAGCTGTGCCATACTTTTCTGTGTCCTGCCTGTAATGCCAGCCCCAGACCTAAATTTTATGCCTGGTCAGCTATGTGTTTCTCTCCTAGCAGCATGCTCTTCTGCAGGCAGCTCATCCCAGTGCCCAGCAACAGCTTCAGTTCCAAGACAGCAGAGTAGCTGGAACCAGACTGAGTCACTCAAACACAAAGGTTGGGTTCTATAGAAAGGGGACTGAAGGAAATAGGACAGGAGGCTTTGTAAGTGTCTGAAAACACACAGGCAGCCAGGATTTAAAAAGACAGAACTTCAGAGAAGTGACATGAGTTGTCTAGTATTTTCCTTGCTCAGTGCTGACTCCTAAGATCCATACCATCTGGGAAGGAGGATTGAAGATACCAAGTAAGAAGCAAGGCTGAGAGACAGAAGGATGACAAAGAGTAGAGAAGTAACTGATATTTGTTTAATGAATTGATAAGTAAATGGACAGGTAGAAAAACAGATGCTTAGATGGATGGCTAAACATATGGTTGGATCAATGGATATATCAACAGATGGATACATGGGTAAATGGATGAATGGATGCATGGACAGTGGGTGGATGTTTAAACAAATAGATATAAATGGATGCTCAATCAGTGGATGGGTGTGGAGATAAATGAGTGGATGTTGCCTGGTTACATGATGGATGGAGGAACAGAAGAATGCATATGTATAGATGGATAAATGAATGGCAGTACAAATTGTGGGTGGGTAGATGAGTGGACATACAAATGGGTGGAATTTTCAAAAGCTCATGCCTCTTAGCGTCTTCTGACCCTGTCTGGATCAGAGGAAAGAGGATCTTTGAGAAAAGCCCAGAAGCTCAGACTTCCTGAAGATTAGGTGGCCTGGAGTCATGCTGTTCACCTAGAGAGGGCTTGGAAACAGACCCTGAACATGGACAGTGGGTTTCCAAAATTAAGACCTTGACTCTCTAGGGCTCCCAGGAAGGAATGCTCACTACTTGTTTTCAGGCTGCACCAGGGGGCAAGAGCTTGTGGCTCTGCCTTCCCATTGGTGTGCCTCTGCCATCCATCTCTGTAAACCCTCTGTGTATTGCATTAAGCATTGATAAGTAGAAAGTGATTTCTGGGTCACATCTTAAAGCTCTGCTGCCTGGTGTGTGCCTGCAGGGCCAGGGGCTTGACTTGGCTCTTCATAGCCTACCTCATACCTGAGTCCCCAGCTTTGAAGCTGCAAAGCTGCCTGGTGGCTCTCTGCCTCAGGCCACTTATAAAGCCAGGGCCTGTGAAACTAAAACAGTTTGATATGTAATTGCAAAGGGAAATGGGGAGCCTACTGAGCTTTGCTGGATGGAGTGGCTTCTCACAATCCTCTGCTTCTTGCTGCAAGTTCCAGTAGATGTGCATGATAGGCAGAACAGTGGCATTTTTTATGGGATACTGTGTTCTGAATCAACACTCTGTGGCAAGTGTCTTCTGCCCTCCTTCCCCCAAGGGATGGTACTAATCTCAACCCTACCAGGGATGTAGCTTGGGCTGTCTCTTACCTAGCTGTTGTATGTAGATTAATGACTAAAAAATCACTGGTGACTGACACTCACTGACCTAAAGTCATCTGAGCTCTGTTTAGTTTAACTGTCTAAGCACACAGAGAATGGAGACATCCCCATTTTAAAGATGGGAACATACAGGCAGAAAGGCTAAAGAGCTCCAGATGGGGACGGTAAGAAGGTTTTCACTTTTTCCATATTGTCTACTTTCTTCTTTTAAATTTTATTTATTTTTAAGTGTGTGTGTGTGTGTGTGTGTGTGTGTGTGTGTGTGTTTGTGTATGTGGATGCCATGTGTATGTAGGTAGCCAGGAAGGCCAGAAGAGGATATTTGACCCCTAAAGCTGGAGTTACAGGTAATTGAATGTTACCTGCTCCTCCCTATCTTAAAGCTATGGAGAATGGGGGAGAGCTGGAGGGGACATGCCCTCCCCTGAGAAAGTTTATGCAAGATTTCAGCTCACCCTTGTGTTGATGTAGAGGATACAGACATTAGTATGTCAAGCTTGTGTGCAAGGCTCACTGAAATCCTCAGAGTCACATCAACACCTAGAAACTAACCTAAATAGTCAGCTTCTGATGCTGCCTCTTTCTCTTTAATCTAAGCAAAGTGTAGAAGACAGCAATGCCCTCCTTGGATGGGTGGACAAGAATACAGTGCCCTAAGATACTTTTCAGGACAGCTTGATGATTTGGGCCCAAATAAGAAAATCTATATTTTCTTTCAATATCATAATTTCACTTCTAAGAATTTATCTCAAGGAGCTAACTGCATGAATGCAAAAATAACTGCACACACACACACACGCACACACACACACACACTCATCTTTGGGTATTTAACAATGAAAAGCTGGAAGCAACCTAAATGTATTTGGCTAAGTAGGAGAAATGGTGATCCAGAATAAAACTACTAAACTTCTCACAGAGCTCTGTGCTTGTGGAGTACTAGCAGTTTACTGATGTGCTACTGATTAAATGGTTGAGTGGAAAAGAACAGGGAGCTTGGCTCTCTTTATGTCTCACACTTGCATTTTTATTCATTTAAAGACAGAGAAGCTAGCCATGCCAACTCTTACTTTCAGTTTCCTCAGACTTGGGAGGTGGAGGCAGGAGGATCATAACTTCAAGACTAGTCTCCGATGTTTATCTGGGCCACAAGAAACTTTATCTCAAAATGAGCAAATATATAAACACAGAGAGAGTTATCTGATGATATAATCTTTCAAATGCAACAGAGACTAGTTTACAATGGTAGGCTTTATTTCTGATGTTCATTGGGTTTCTTTGTTTTTCTATTTTTGCAGGGAACATGCATCTCCTTTAAAGATAGTAGGACAAAAGATGCTTGGCATGGAGCCAAGTACTTAGGGGCTGTTTAGGATGAAACTTCCACATGAAGGTGTTGGGAAGGACAGCAGATTTAATAGTGTCATCTCAACTGCATGCTTCTGCAGGTGAAGTTGCATGCTTCTTCCCTTACCCAGGGTGCCTTGCCTCATTTTTCCTCCTTTGAGCCACAGAAAGAAGATGTGACTTGGAGAAACCATGGTCTTCAAACTTAGAAAAAAGAGCCACCTGGATAATGCTAAGTCATATTATAGACCTCTGAGTTTTGGTGCTCGTGTGTGTGCGTGTATGTGTGTGTGCATGTGTTGTATGTGTGTGTGTAAGGGGGGATATGGTGTTGAACTGTACAATCCAAAACCAGGGGACATGCTCTCCCAGAAACTTACATAGACAGAAT
The DNA here is from genome assembly GCF_011762505.2 of Arvicanthis niloticus. Lineage (NCBI taxonomy): Eukaryota > Metazoa > Chordata > Mammalia > Rodentia > Muridae > Arvicanthis > Arvicanthis niloticus. The sequence continues at coordinate 23,194,433 of NC_047677.1, forward strand.
TCACTGCAATAACATGAGGTTTAATGATAATAATAATCCAGTGCACTGGGGTTCTCTTACATGAAGGCAAGAAGAACCCCAAGTTGAGGTTAAGGGTAGTTTTTATACAGCTTAAGGGGTGGAATAAGGAAACAGTGTCTAGGCACAATGTGATTGGTAGAACAGTGTGACTTTAAACTGATTGGTCTTTGGGGAATGAGGTAGCAAAGACCTCCCTTGTCTGTAAGTGGCAGAGATTGGTTAGTCCTGAGGAATGTGTCTATGTGCTCTGGGCCATTCTCACCTGCAAGTGGGTTCCATCCCTTGTGGTCTGAGGAATGATAATTGGCTTTTCCTCTGAATGTTAGTCTACCAGGGTAATCCAGCAGGTATCCTTGGGCTAAGGAATGTGGTCCTCCCAGTATATGTCCTGGGGCAGTTAAAAATTAACTGTAACTAAAAATTAAGTTTAACCAAATTTCTACAGTGGATACAGGAGATCACCTGACCTAGGACTCCCTCTGCAATAGGTGCCCCCTCCTTGGCCAGGGTTCCTTGCTCATGTCCATCAGAATAATATTTTACTTTCCAACTAAAGGGATCATTCTGAAAGTACCCAAAAGAATTTTCCTCTGTGGATGAACTCCTTGGAGCCTTGGGGCTCTGGGTGATTTAACAGCCATGAACTGCACTGCTTCCTAGAGCAGTCCTTCTGAGAGAGTGTTAACTTCTTCTCAGTGCTCTCTGACACTGGAGGGACTCCATCTCCTGGGTGGAATTCTTCTGCTTTAGTTGATTCAAGCAATTGATCTTCGAGGTGTTTGGGAAGAAGGAGAAAGAGAAAGGTGAAGGCAGAGGCAGAGGAATAGGAGGAGAAAGAAAAAGAAAAAAGAGAGGGGGAGGGGAAGAAAGGAAAAATAAAGGTCCAGTCTGCCACAGGTCTGCAAGAGAGATGTACTTCAAGGACAGTGACTTTTATGATCTTAATGTTTGTGTCTTCTAAACATCCATATGCTGGAAGGAACCTTTGTTTCTAAAAGTGATGAGAGGAATAGAAACTTTTTGAGAACCCTAGCAGATAAAGTGGAGCTAGGCTAATTCCAGAAAATTAGCTGATGACAATAAGTTGGAACCAAGAATGCAGGTCATCTGGTTCACAAGCTCTAGGTTCTGGGAACCTGGCTAACCAAAAAGTAGATGGTTGAGCAAGATTAAATTCTTGAGGAAAACGTGTACATTGTGTTTCCCACATGACTGACTAAATGATGGGCTGGTACTTTCTACTGGTATTACCCCTCACCCTCTAGTTTGTGTTTTTTTCTTTTAAATACCCTTCTCCCCCTGGGCTCAGGGTCAAACTCTTCTACCCCTGTGTAGGTTAGGAGTCTCGACCTCAGCCAGCTGACCATGAAATAAAGCCTCTTGCTGTTTGTATCGAGATTGGTGTCTTGTGAGTTATTGGGTGGTAGTGATATCCTGAGACTTGAGTGAGAGTCTTCCTTTTTGGGGGTCTTTCATCTTTGGGGGCTAATCTGGGATTTGCAACTGCTACAGTCTCCAAGAACCCACTTGGAGGTAAGATTTCATCTGCTTCATTCTGGTTTGTCATTGTGTGCTGGTTCATTTGTTTGGCTGTTCCGTTTCTGAAAAGTGCACTTTCTGTTTACAGCTGTGGTTGTTTCTTGAGGAAATGAAAAAGAGTGATCACCAGAAGTGCTGGTGGATCACTGGCTGTAGTGCCAGGAGACATCCCAGAAGGTAAGGGACTCCAGGGATGCCTTTGTAATTCCCATCTGAGTTCCGGCAAGGACATGATGGTCCTCTTGGAAGAGGGGTCTCAAGAGACTGCCCAGCCATATGTTTTTCTGGACTGGTGTTGGCACTCACGATTGAGACTGGTCTTTGTTAGTCTCTTTGTGTGCTTGTTCTGTCTGTGTTTTGTATTACTTGTGACAATGGGTCAGACTGTGAAAACCCCTTTAAGATGACTCTTGAGCACTTGACTGAAGTAAGAACTAGGACCCACAACTTGTCTATAGAGTCTTCTGACCCTGTCTGGATCAGTGGAAAGAGGATCTTTAAGAAAAGCCCAGAAGCTCAGACTTCCTGAAGATTAGGTGGCCTGGAGTCATGCTGTTCACCTGGAGAGGGCTTGGAAACAGACCCCGAACATGGACAGTGGGTTTCCAAAATTAAGACCTTGACTCTCTAGGGCTCCCAGGAAGGAATGATCACTACTTGTCTTCAGGCTGCACCAGGGGGCAAGAGCTTGTGGCTCTGCCTTCCCATTGGTGTGCCTCTGCCATCCATCTCCCTAAACCCTCTGTGTATTGCATTAAGCACTGATAAGTGGAGAGTGATTTCGAGGGCACATCTTAAAGCTCTGCTGCCTGGTGTGTGCCTGCAGGGCAAGGGGCTTGACTTGGCTCTTTATAGCCTACCTCATACCAGAGTCCCCTGCTTTGAAGCTGCAAAGCTGCCTGGTGGCTCTCTGCCTCAGGCCACTTATAAAGCCAGAGCCTGTGAAACTAAAACAGTTTGATATGTAATTGCAAGGGGAAATGGGGAGCCTACTGAGCTTTGCTGGATGGAGTGGCTTCTCACAATCCTCTGCTTCTTGCTGCAATTTCCAGCAGGTGCACATGATAGGCAGAACAGTGGCATTTTTTATGGGATACTGTGTTCAGAATCAACACTCTGTGGCAAGTGTCTCCTGCCCTCCTTCCCCAAGGGATGGTACTAATCTCAACCCTACCAGGGATGTAGCTTGGGCTGTCTCTTACCTAGCTGTTGTATGCATATTAATGACTAAAAACAGCACTGGTGACTGACACTCACTGACCTAAGGACATCTGAGCTCTGTTTAGTTTAACTGTCTAAGCACACAGAGAATGGAGACATCCCCATTTTAAAGATGGGAACATACAGGCAGAAAGGCTAAAGAGCTCCAGATGGGGACGGTAAGAAGGTTTTCACTTTTTCCATATTGTCTGCTTTCTTCTTTTAAATTTTATTTATTTTCAAGTGTGTGTGTGTCTGTGTTTGTCTGTGTGTGTGTGTGTGTGTGTGTGCGATGTGTATGTAGGTAGTCAGGAAGGCCAGAAGAGGATATTTGACCCCTAAAGCTGGAGTTACAGGTAATTGAGTGTTACTTGCTCCTCCCTATCTTAAAGCTATGGAGAATGGGAGAGAGCTGGAGGGGACATGCCCTCCCCTGAGAAAGTTTATGCAAGATTTCAGCTCACCCTTGTGTTGATGTAGAGGATAGAGACATTAGTATGTTAAGCTTGTGTGCAAGGCTCACTGAGATCCTCAGAGTCACATCAACACCTAGAAACTAACCTAAATAGTCAGCTTCTGATGCTGTCTCTTTCTCTTTAATCTAAGCAAAGTGTAGAAGACAGCAATGCCCTCCTTGGATGGGTGGACAAGAATACAGTGCCCTAAGATACTTTTCAGGACAGCTTGATGATTTGGGCCCAAATATAAAAATCTATATTTTCTTTCAATATCATAATTTCACTTCTAAGAATTTATCTCAAGAAGCTAACTGCATGAATGCAAAAATAACTGCACACACACACACACACACACACACACACACACACACTCATCTTGGGGTATTTAACAGTGAAAAGCTGGAAGCAACCTAAACATATTTGGCTAAGTAGGAGAAATGGTGATCCAGAATAGAACTACTAAACTTCTCACAGAGCTCTGTGCTTGTGGAATAGTAGCAGTTTACTGAAGTGTAACTGATTAAATGGTTGAGTGGAAAAGAACAGGGAGCTTGGCTCTCTTTATGTCTCACACTTGCATTTTTATTCATTTAAAGACAGAGAGAAGCTGGCTATGGCAGGTCTTACTTTCAGTTTCCTCAGACTTGGGAGGTGGAGGCAGGAGGATCATAACTTCAAGACTAGTCTCCGATGTTTATCTGGGCCACAAGAAACTTTATCTCAAAACGAGCAAATATATAAACACAGAGAGAGTTATCTGATGATATAATCTTTCTAATGCAACAGAGACTAGTTTACAATGGTAGGCTTTATTTCTGATGTTCATTGGGTTTCTTTGTTTTTCTATTTTTCAGGGAACATGCTTCTCCTTTAAAGATAGTAGGACAAAAGATGCTTGGCATGGAGCAAATTACTTAGGGACCATTTAGGATGAAATTTCCACATGAAGGTGTTGGGAAGGACAGCAGATTTAATAGTGTCATCTTAACTACATGCGTCTGCAGGTGATGTTGCATGCTTCTTTCCTTACCCAGGGTGTGTGCCTTATTTTTCCTTCTTTGAGCCACAGGAAGAAGATGTGACTTGGAGAAACCATGGTCTTCAAACTTAGAAAAAAAGAGCCACCTGGATAATGCTAAGTCATATTATAGACCTCTGAGTTTTGGTGCTCGTGTGTGTGTGTGTGTGTGTGTGTGTGTGTGTGCGCGTGTGAGTATGTGTGTGTGTAAGGTGGGATATGGTGTTGAACTGTACAATCCAAAACCAGGGGACACGCTCTCCCAGAAACTTACATAGACAGGATTCACTGCAATAACATGAGGTTTAATGATAATAATAATCCAGTGCACTGAGGTTCTCTTGCATAAAGGCAAGAAGAACCCCAAGTTGAGGTTAAGGGTAGTTTTTATACAGCTTAAGGGGTAGACTAAGGAAACAGTGCTTATGCACAATATGATTGGTAGAACATTGTGACTTTAAACTGACTTGTCTTTGGGGAATGAGGTAGCAAAGACCTCCCTTGTCTGTAAGTGGCAGAGATTGGTTAGTCCTGAGGAATGTGTCTATGTGCTCTGGGCCTTTCTCAACTGCAAGTGCATTCCAACCTCTGTGTTCTGAGGAATGATAATTGGCTTTTCCTCTGAATGTTAATCCACCAGGGTAATCAAGCAGGTGTCCTTGGACTAAGGAATGTGGTCCTCCCAGGATATGTCCTGAGGCAGTTAAACATTAACAGTAACTAAAAGTTAAGTATAACCGAATTTCTACAGTGGATACAGGAGATGACCTGACCTAGGACTCTCTCTGCACTAGGTGCCCCACTCCTTAGCTAGGGTTCCCCTCTCATGTCAATCAGAATAACATTTTACTTTCCAACTAAAGGGATCATTCTGAAAGTACCCAATAGAATTTTCCTCTGTAGATGAACTCCTTGGAGCTTTGGGCCTCTGGGTGATTTAACAGCCAAGAACTGCACTGCTTCCTAGAGAAGTTCTTCTGAGAGAGTGTTAACTTTTGCTCAGTCCTCTCTGACACTGGAGGGACTACATCTCCTGGGTGGAATTCTTCTGCTTTAGTTGATTCAAACAATTGATCTTCAAGATGTTGGGGAAGAAGGAGAAAGAGAAAGGTTAAAGCAGAGGCAGAGGAAGAGGAGGAGAAAGAAAAAGAAAAAAGAGAGGGAGGAAAGAAAGGAAAAATAAAGGTCCAGTCTGCCACATGTCTGTAAAGGAGATGTATTTCAAGGACAGTGACTGTTATGATCTTAATGCTTGTGTCTTCTAAACATCCATATACTGCAAGGAACCTTTGTCTCTAAAGGTGATGAGAGGAATAGAAACTTTTTGAGAACCCTAGCAGATAAAGTGGAGCTAGGCCAGCTATGTTCCAGAAAATTAGCTGAGGACAATAAGTTGGAACCAAGAATGCAGGTCATCTGGTTCACAAATTCTAGGTTCTGGGAACCTGGCTAACCAAAAAGTAGATGGTTGAGCAAGATTAAATTCCTGAGAAAAACATGTACATTGTGTTTCCCACATGACTGACTAAATGATGGGCTGGTACTTCCCACTGGTATTACCCCTCACCCTCTAGTTTGTATTTTTTTTCTTTTAAATACCCTTCTCACCCTGGACTCAGGGTCAAACTCTTCTACCCCTGTGTAGGTTAGGAGTCTCGACCTCAGCCAGCTGATCATGAAATAAAGCCTCTGGCTGTTTGTATCAAGATTGGTGTCTTGTGAGTTATTGGGTGGTCATGATATTCTGAGACTTGAGTGAGGGTCTCCCTTCTTGGGGGTCTTTCATCTTTGGAGGCTAATCTGGGATTTGAGACTTCCAAATCTCCAAGAACCCACTTAGAGGTAAGATTTCATCTCCTTCATTCTGTTTTGTCATTGTGTGCTCGTCCATTTGTCTGGCTGTTTAGTTTTTGAAAATTCCACTTTCTGTTTACAGCTGTGATTGTTTCTTGAGGAAACAAAAAAGCGTGATCAGCAGAAGTGGCTTTGCCACTGCATGCCTACGGGCCTCCCTCTGGAGACCCTGAGGCTCTACAGCCATTACAATATTGGCCCCTTTCCTCTGCTGATTTATATAACTAGAAGACTAATCACCCTTTTTTTTCAGACAACCCAGCCAGCTTGATGGGACTGGTGGAGTCTTTAATGTTTTCCCACCAACCCACCTAGGTTGATTATCAGCAGCTCCTGCAGGTCTTGTTCATCAAAGAGGAATGGGAGTGGATCCTGTTGGAGACCCACAAAAACGTCCCTGGCAAGAATGGGACTCCTACTAACCTCCCCAATGAGATTGACACTGGATTTCCCCTTGATCAACGTAACTGGGAGTACAACATGGCTGAAGGTAGGGAGAGACTGGCCATCTACCACCGGACACTAGTGGCAGGTTTCCGAGGGGCAGCGTGATGCCCGACCAATCTGACGAAGGTAAGGGAGGTTCTACAGGGACCAGTAGAGCCACTGTCAGTTTTCTTAGAGAGACTCATGGAGGCTTATAGGTGCTATAATCCTTTTGATTGGACCTCTGAGGATCAACGGGTGGCAGTGGTCATGGCCTTTATAGGATAGTCAGGACCTGATATTAAAAAACAAACTGCAGATTCTAGAAGGACTGTAGGATTTTACATTACAGGATCTTGTGAAGGAAGCAGAGAAAGTATATCATAAGAGAGACTGAGGAAGCGAAGCAAGAAAGAGAAAAGAGAGAGAGACGAGAGAGGGGATAGACAGGATCACAAAGAAGAGAGGAATTTGACTAGTATATTGGTAGCTGTGGTAGAAGATAGAGAGAGAGAGAAAAAAAGAGAGGACAGGGACAGGGTCTAGAAAGACAGGGAACCTGGGCAACAGAAGACCCAGACCCAGTAAAAACAGAAAGCTACAGCTACACATGCTGAACAATGATCCGTGTGTCTATTGCAAAGACAAACAGCATTGGGCCCAAGATTGCCCCAAGAAGAAGGCTAGGACTCCTAAGGTCCTGGCCCTCATAGAAGATGATTAGAGTGGATGAGGCTTGAACCTCCTTCCTGAGCCTAGAGTAACCTTGAGCATGGAGGGGACACCCATGGACCTTCCAGTAGATACAGGAGCTGATTATTCAGTCTTGAAACAACCATTAGGGAAGCTTAACGACAAACAGACCATAGTGGGGGGGGGGCGCCACAGGACAGAAACAATATTGTTGGTCCACTTCCAGAATGGTAGAACTGGAAAGTGACAAAGTGTCCCACTTGTTCCTGGTTATACCTGAGTGCCCCATACCCCTTCTAGTGAGGGACTTGCTAACAAAATTAAAGGCCCAGGTCCAGTTTACACAGATGGGCCTGGAGGTTACCTGGGGGACCACCACCTCAGTGATACTGGCCATTAAATTAGAAGATGAATATTGGCTTCATGAACCTCCAGAAATGCAGGATGTTTCAGAAATTAACAAATGGTTGACAGAATTTCCAAAAGCATGGGCCAAGACTAGGGAGTGAGCATGGCAGAAAGAGTTCTCCCTATCATGGTTGAACTAAAAACTGGAGCCCTCCCCATCGAGGTGGGAGAGCACCCAATGAGTAAAGAAGCCAGAGAGGGAATTAGGCCACATATCCAAAGGCTGCTTTAACGGGGCATCCTGGTTCCTTGTCAGTCACCATAGAATACTCCCTTTTTGCCAGTGAAAAAGCCAGGAACTAATGACTACAGGATCTGAGAGAGGTTAACAAGAAAGTCCAGGATATTCACCTGACCATAACAAACCCCTATAATATCCTCAGTTCACTGCCACCTTAAAAGAACTGGTATACTCTTTTGGACTTGAAAGATGCTTTTGTCTGTCTAAAACTACATCCTTCTAGTCAGTCAATTTTTGCTTTTGAATGGAGGGACCTAGATCCTGTTTTAACTGGGCAACTGACCTGGACCAGGCTGTCTCAGGGATTTAAGAACTCTCCAACCCTCTTTGATGAGGCTCTTCATCGAGACCTGGCCTCCTTCAAAGCTGAAAATCCTCAAATAACTTTGCTTCCATTTGTATATGACTTACTTTGGGAATCATCAACTGAATCTGAGTGTCTCCAAGGGACCAAGAGACTACTGACAGAACTGGCTGAGTTGGGATATCAGTCCTCTGCTAAAACAGCTCAGTTGTGTAAATCTGAGGTCACATATCTGGGCTATACACTGAGAAATGGAAAGCAGTGGTTGATGGAAGCTAGGAAAAAGAGTGGCGCCCAGATCCCTGTGCAACCACCCATGCCAGATGAGAGAGTTTTTGGGCACCACTGGCTTTTGTAGACTGTAGATTCCAGGTTTTGCAACATTGGCAGCCCTTTTGTACCCCCTCACGAAAGAAAGAGGAAGATATACATGGACTCCTGAACACCAAAAAACCTTTGAAGACATCAAAAAGGCCTTATTGACAGCTCCAGCTTTGGCTCTGTCTGATTTAACAATGCCTTTCACTTTATATGTAGATGAGAGGACAGGGGTTGCTAGAGGGGTCCTGACACAGACCTTGGGTCCATGGAAAAGGCCAGTGGCTTATTTATCCAAGAAACTAGACCCAGTTGCCAATGGGTGGCCCATCTGCTTGAAGGCCATTGCTGCTGTAGCTCTTCTCATCAAAGACTCTGATAATCTGACTTTGGGCCAGCAGATCACTATAGTAACACCTTATGCACTGGAGAGCATCATTTGGCATCTTTCTGACCAGAGGATGACTAATGCCTACATGACACACTACCAAAGCTTGTTGTTAACAGAGTGACTTTTGCCCCATCAGCTGTTCTAAACCCAGTCACTCTTCTACCCGAAGAGAGTGACACCCCCCAAGCACACCAGTGTCTTGAGATACTGGTGGAGGAAATGGGAATCTGGAAAGACCTGACAGATCAACCATGGAATGGTGTCCTCAGTTGGTACACAGATGGTAGTAGCTTCATGGTAGAATACGGTAACAAGCATTTGCTAGTTTTTATAGATACCTTCTCAGGATGGCTATAGGCTTCCCCCACCAAAAATGAGACTGCTAATATAGTGGCCAAAAAGATCTTAGAAGAAATCTTCCCCAGGTTTGGAATACCTACGGTAATAGGGTCTGATAACGGACTCACCCTTGTTGCCCATGTAAGTCAGGGCCTGGCTGCCAAACTGGGGATAAAGTTGAAATTTCATTGTGCATATAGACCTCAGAGTTCAGGACAGGTAATGCATAGAACTCTAAAAGAGACCTTGACTAAATTGGCCTTGGAGACCTGCGGGTATGACTGGATAGCTCTCCTTCCCTTTGCCTTGTTCTGGGTTTGAAATACCCAAGGATGGTTTAAGCTGACCCTTTATGAAATTCTGTGCAGCCACTTACAGAGGTGGGTGGGCTGTATAATCCTGGTGCTGTTCTTTCTAAATTCTTGTTCGCTCATATGAAAGCACTTGAAGTGGTCCAGCATGAAGTCTGGGAACAGCTGAAAAAGGCCTATGAGACTGGAGATCCGAGTGTGCCACACCAGTTCCAAGTAGAAGACACAGTCCTAGTCTGGCATCACTGAGCTGGGAACCTTGAGCCACCCTGGAAAGGGCCATACCTGGTGCTCCTGACCACCCCCACAGCGGGGAAAGTGGGAAGCATTTCTGCTTAGATTCATACATCCCACGTGAAGAAAGCTCCAAAATCCTCCAAAGATGAGTGTCTACATCGCAGAGACTGTTCTGAGTGAGAATACTTATCTCCATGCCCCTCAACAGCTTACTTGGCAGATCATAGACCCAGGTACTGGCATCATTGTAAACAGCATTCAACAGATTGCCCCTCCAGGGACACGGTGGCCTGTCTTACACTTTTGTTTCTGACAGATCAACTCTACAGCTGGGAGTACTCCCCCCAACTTAGCATGCAGTTATGGGTTTTACAGCTGTCCTGGTACTGACAAAGATACATATTGTAGGGGTCCCAAGACTTCTTTTGTAGAAGGTGAACCCATGTCACCTCAAAAGATGGAGATTGGCGGTGGACTACATCATCCACTAAAGATAGATTGACTTTTTCTTTCATCAACTCAGGGCCAGGCAAATGTGTGATGATGGAATTACATATAGGTAGGCTATGCTCTCCTGCTGCCTTAGTTTACATAAAAATAGAGTTTACTTAAAAGGGAAAAACAACTGACCTTTCTAGATGGCACAATGGCATGACCTGGGGTTTAGTCTTTTATAAACATGGGGGAGGGGCAGGATCTAACCTTCTCATCTGCCTGAAAATACAGAGACCCCCTCCCCAGCCAATAGGCCCCAAAAAAGTATTACCTGAACAAGGTTACCCGGCCCCTGTTGTACCCCCACCTAGAGAGACTCATGTCCCTTCAAGGGTTCTTACACCTAACCTCTCTCCAGAACCAGCTAGTACTTCTTTGCCCTTTAATCCAATAGGACAAAGAATATTTAATCTGATCCAAGGAGCATTTCCTGTGTTAAATGGATCCAGTCCTAATATGAAAGAATCTTGTTGGATTTGTCTCACCTCAGGACCCCCTTATTATGAAGGAATTGTGGGATCTGGAACCTTTAACAATACTACCAGCCATGATGCTTGTGTCTGGAACAATAGAAATAAGCTGACACTTACTGAGGTCTCGGGAAAAGGGACCTGCCTAAGAAAACCACCAGCTGCCTATAAACATCTATGTAATGGATCTCTTGGGAGCCTGAGAACCTCTGATACCAGGTATTTATTCTCTGGGATAGATAAGTGGTGGGCTTGTAGTACAGGGTTAACCCCTTGTGTGTCAACTTCTATCTTTAATGACACCGAAGACTATTGTGTACTCATGCAGCTAGTACCTAGAGTCTATTATCACCCAGCCACCACCTTTGAAGATGAATTTGATATACATCCGAGGTGTTTTCAGACAGAACCTGTCTCTTTGACTCTGGCTATAATCCTAGGGCTAGGAGTGGTGGCTGGTGTCAGGACAGGAACTGCTGCCCTAGTACAGGCTCCTCAGTACTTCCATACAATAAGATAAGCCATAGATGAGAACCTAAGGGCCCTAGAACAGTTCATATCCAAGCTTGAAGAGTCCTTGACTTCCCTATCAGAAGTGGTCTTACAAAATAGACAGGGATTAGACTTGCTGTTTTTAAAAGATGGAGTGCTATGTGCTATCCTCAGAGAAGAATGTTGCTTTTATGTAGACTATTCAAGCATGATTAGAGACTCAATGAGTAAACTTAGAGTAAGATTATATAAAAGGCAGAGAGACAGAGAAGCACAACAAGGATGGTTTTAAAGTTGGTTTGGTAGATACCCGTGGATGACTACTTTGATATCTTCCCTTATGTCACCCCTTCTGATTTTGATTTTGCTACTAACTATAGGCCCCTGTGTGTTAAATAGATTAGTTACCTTTGTTAGAGAAAGGGTAAGTGCTGTTCAGATGTTAATGCTTTGACAACAGTATCAGGCTCTTCAGGGTCAGGAAAATCAGAGATATGACAATGCTGAACTGTAGCTCTATGATTAGAGCTATTTATTAGAAGGAGTAGGGAATGAAAGGAATAGAAACTTTTTGAGACTCCTAGCAGATAAATAGGAGCCAGGCTGGCTATGTTCCAGGAACTTGGCTGACCACAATAAGGTGGAACCAAGAATTCAGGTCATCTAGTTCCTGAGCTCTAGGTTGCAGGAACCTGGCTAACCACAAAGTAGATGATTGAGCAAGATTAAATTTCTGAGAAAAACATGTACATGGTATTCCCCACATGATTGACTAAATGATGGGCTTGTACTTTTCACTGGTATTCTTCACCCTCTGGTTTGTGGTTTTTTCCTTTAAATACCTTTCTGACCCTGGGCTTAGAGTCAAACTCCTCTACCCCTGGGTGGGATATTAGTCTTAACCTAAACCAGCTGATCCTGAAATAAAGCCTCTTGCTGTTTGCATCAAGATTGGTGTCTTGTGAGTTATTGGGTGTTCGTGACATTCCAAGACTTGAGTGAGAGTCTGTCCTCTTGGGGGGTCTTTCAGTGACAGTACATAGAAGTGAGGCCTTCTATGGGCTGCTAGGTCATTAAGGCAGAACTGTTCCCACCCACAGTTGGACTAGCAACCTTGTAAAATAAGCTCCAAGACCTGTTTGCTCTTCCTGTTTTGTGAGTTGATTATATATAAGGAAGTAGGGCCCAGCCAGACCCCACCCCCAGCCCGTACCTTGATTTCAGACTTCTCAGCCTGTGCAATTATGAGGAATAAATGTCTATTGTGAGTAAGCCTCCTGGTCTAAGACATTTTGTTACAGAAGCCCTAGTGGACTGCAGCAGTTGTGGAAAATTCAGAAGTCTACACCAATAGCTCAAGGGCCAGAGCAGTCTGGTCTAGGACAATGCAAATGGTGAAACCTACCCAGCCATTGCCAGAGGCATGGACTCACCAGAGGTCTGGTCTCACTAGAGCTGTGGCCTCCAAGGTGTCCACTGTGGGAATAGAGAGGAATTAAATCCCAGAATTGCTAAAGAGACTGTCTAGTATAATGAAGAAAATATATGATGTCAGATTCTTGTCACAGCAGGCTGGGCAGCCAGTGAGATGGAGGTCCATATGAAAACAACTTAAATTTATTCTGTAAAAATACTTGTAACTGTGGAGCAAGTTCAAGCCACCCTCTTTCCCATGTCTAAATGACACAATGTGTCCTGATGCCTTGACACCCCTCCAGTCTCCACTTACTTAGTCACCCACCTTCGTCATACACAACACACCCATGGTGTGAGGTCTTTTGCCCTTGCCACTTTTTAAAACACTAGCAACATAGTACCATGGATTGGGTTCTGAAGGCCAGAAATATAATTTACATGCTTCACAATCTTAATACATTTAAAGATTATTTATTTACTTATTTGTAATTGTTCACTTATTTACTTACTTTTTTTGATTTTTTGAGACAAAATTTGTCTGTGTAGCCCTGAAACTCACTATTGTAGAGTAGGTTGGCCTCTATCTCAGAGATCCACCTGCCTCTGTCTCCTAAGTGCTAGCATTAAAAGGCATGAGCCGCCACCATCGGGCTTATTTATTTATTTATTTACTTACTTACTTACTTATTTACTGAGACAGGATCACATCAGTTGTGTCATTATGTCTGGCAGGACATCGTTACTAAACAATAAAAAGGTAGCTTCCTCTTTCCCTTGCACAGATGTCTTTCTGCCTCCTTAGTCATTCTCCTCTGGCAACATTTGAGCCTCAGGAGCTCATTTCCCTAGTGCTCTGGTCCAGGTGTGCTGTCACTTAAGTATGGTTCCACACAGGACAGACTGGAAATACTGTTTTCTCCACCAAGCTATCCGGCAGAGGTTTATTTACCCTGAGTGTGTTTAATAGTAGCAAAGCCAGGAGGTGTGGGGAGGTGAGCCCTAAACTCAACAGAACTGAGTTTGCCATCCTGTCTCCCAGGCCTTAGAGCCTCTCCTGATCTTTGCACTCATGTGTTGCCCATGACTGTGTCTACATGTTAATAACAATCCTTTTCAAGTTGGCTGTAGTGACCCATAGCTTTAACCCCAGCACTTGGGAGGCAGAAACAGGAGGATCTCTGTGGGTTTCAGGGAGTCTGGTCTATACATCCAGTTCTAGGACATCCAGAATGACATAGTGAGACTTGTGACAGAACAAACAAAAACAATACTTGCCACTTGTATTGCATGTAATGATTTCTCATGTCACTTTTACATGGCCTCTTTGCATTAATTAACTCTTGCCATGTGAAATGCATGGGACACATATTATTCCCACACCTCAGGTAGGCAACTAAGGCCCAGGTTACAGAATTCTCCAGACTCTTAGAATCAAAGCTAGTGAACTCACCTTTCATGCCATGGTACAGACTTGGGGCCAGGAACACTAGGGCATGTAATCTTTGCTCTGATGAGGGTAAGTTTGTTTAGGAGTTTGGGGGACTGATAAAGACACTACAAAAGGAAAACATTCCTGTCCCAAGCTTAGCAAACTAATGCCCCACTATTATGTCTTTTTCTTATGACTCCATGACACCATGCATCTTAGGTGGCTAGTTCCCCACAGGCCATTGAGACAATGGAATCTCTGTAGCCCAGTGAGGGAGGGGTGGAAGAATGTAAGAGGATGAGAGGGAACTGGGAGGGCACTGGGAGGGTCCTGTTTCATTTTCTCTCCTGGAAATGCTGCCAGCTCAGGCCTCACACCCAATTCTGAGTCTCCGGTCCCTGAATTTTTCTCTATTCTACAATCCCCAGCTGGGAGTCAAGAGAAAGTGGACACATGTTGGATTTGGCAGTGAGCTAAGGGGGTGCAGTGCCGGGAGCCAAACCCAGGAAATTACCTGCTGTTCTGGAAAGACTAGTCAGTACAAGGTTAAGAAAGGACTTTCTCACTCCTCAGGTCCCAGGAACTTAAAGAACATCTGACATTTCCTGGGAGCCAGTCATGACAATGAGATGGTCTAGGGCAATGAGGATATAACAGTGCGATGGTCTTAGACAATAAGAACTCAATAGTCAATAGCCCTAAACAATGATCCTTGCCCAAACTTCCTAGTTTGCTGTTTCTTTATAACCTGCCCCTGAAATTAAAGTTTCAGAGCTTGATCAGAACCTCAGACTAGCTCTCATTCTTTGTACCTCCTGTCCCTTCATTCTTTTGTCCCCTTCCCTGGGGTCTTGTCAAATCCCTGCAGGCTGGGGCAGTTGGCGCCTGATGTGTGGCCTTTGGGTTGGGTCCCATTGAACGTTGCTCTCACATGGACATCTGTCAGGCATAGGATTGACACTTCACCATAAAGACTTAACCATGAAGGTGGGTGAAGAGAGAAGATCTGCATTGTGATTGCCACAGAGTAGAACAGCTGTGAGATTGATTTATTTAAGGTAAGATAGAGCAACACAATCATTGGAACAAGCATTAAGCAAACATGATTTACTCTTAAATGGTCTCAAGGAGTCCCTCAAGACACAAGGATTAAGGGTTAAGAAAAAAGGATCTTTAAAAATTTCATAGGTGATGTTTCCCCAAGAGGAGACTATTGATGAAAAAAGGTTACACCTCCTAAGGAGGAGATAAAAAATTAAACCTTGAAGATGAGGGAGAGAAAGGTCTAACAGTTGTCTGCTTTCCAGCTGCCATAGCAAAAGAAAAGAAAAAGGCTATTTTAGAGCCCTCCTGGGAGCAGGAAAAAATCAGGATGCATACAGCTTTTTCTCTGGCTCCTATGGAGAGATGCTCAGTTCTGCTTTCTGTGTCTATTGTCTGTCTTTCGTGCACCAATCTGTCCATGTCAGTCAGTTTATGTCTGTGTTTTTGTTTCGTTGCTTGAATATTGTCCGTGTTTCGTGTTTAAAAGAAAAATGGTTAAAACTTTATCTACTGGTTGTTTAGCCCTTGATTCAGTTTTTAACTAGTTTCAAAAAAGAGATTAAAAAAAAAAAAGCAGTTTCAATTGGCATTTGGAGTCCTGCACGTGTGGTTAGGAATTTAGCACAGGTAGAGAAGACCTTCCACAGTCTCATGAATGTAAAAGCTGCTCTTGAAAGGGAAAATGTTG
The DNA here is from genome assembly GCF_011762505.2 of Arvicanthis niloticus. Classification (NCBI taxonomy): domain Eukaryota; kingdom Metazoa; phylum Chordata; class Mammalia; order Rodentia; family Muridae; genus Arvicanthis; species Arvicanthis niloticus. The sequence goes on from NC_047677.1 coordinate 23,210,225, forward strand.
TTTTTTTTTTTTTTTTTGCTTCTATTGTAAGGACCTGATGGTTGTTTCTCCTAGAAAAATCTCTGACTGTGATTATTGAGTTCATCAGGTGATAAGGTGCTTCTCTTGGAATTACACCTAGAAAAAGTATGAATTTTGTCCAGTTTAAATAAGTAAATGTGTACAGCCACTTTATTTGTTTCTGACTGGTTTTATAAGTATAAAAATGTTCTACATATCTTGGTTATAGATCATTAGCATATAAGTTATTGGGTATGATTAAAAAAATTTGCAACTTTGGGAATAGAAAGTTGGCTTAAAACTGGTAACCGAGGATTAGAGTCATTCAGAAACCAGATGTGTAAAGATAGGATTTAAAACGTCTATTTAAGAGGTATTAAAAGTTGCACTATCATGCATTGATATATAAGTACTTGAAGACCCCCTCTCTGGGGAGACCCTCACTCAAGTCTCAGGAAGTCACGGCCACCCAAAAACTCCCAAGACACCGAATCTGGATGCAAACAGCAGAGGCTTTATTAGGGAGAGTTAGCCGGCTAATGGTCAATTCGTTTGCCCACGCAGGAGCTAAATTAACAAAGACCAGCTTGCTGAAGGGCTTTTTAAAAGGGGGAAACCACAAGCCAGGGGAGTAAGGAGGGGGTGAGGGGTTGCTAATGAAACATAACATAAAAATAGTGGAAAATTCCAGAGGAACCCAACCTAAGTGAGTCAGGGTCATGTGGAAAACACTCTGTGTACTCATTCTTCTCAAAAAATGTGGTCTTTCCATGTCACTGTGGCCTTTCCCTGTCACTTGCTCAACTATTTCTCAGTTGCTCCAGACATGGCCCTGCCCTGTCATCATGGTCACTAGTTTCTCAGCCCCACCTAGATGAATTGCATTCTTCTCTTCACTTTTGGTTAGCTGGTTCCTGAAACCAGCCAGTCTACATTTTTAGTTTGCTTCTGAAAAAATTTTCCATTTCCTTTAAAGTGAGGCCTAAGGAAAAGCCTATATACATTATATAAAATGATTTTTTATAGCCGGGCGGTGGTGGCACACGCCTTTAATCCCAGCACTTGGGAGGCAGAGGCAGGCGGATTTCTGAGTTCGAGGCCAGCCTGGTCTACAGAGTGAGTTCTAGGACAGCCAGGGCTATACAGAGAAACCCTGTCTTGAAAAACAACAAAAAAAAATGATTTTTATAATTTTTCACTCTACAAACTGACATCCAAACTTTCTGAGATGAAAGTAATCCACTTGGTGTTGATTTTAGAGAAAATGGATTGTTTACATTGTTAAAAATTTGTTTTGTTTCCTCCAAATTATGGTTACACACTAATATTGCAAAAGAAACTTAAAAGTATAAACTGCCAGCATTCCATTGGCTGCAGTTAGCAGTTCAATCGTGAGCTCAAGAATTTTTGACTCACTCATGTTTATGGTTCAGAAGAGGATTGAGCAGGTGGAGATGATTCCAAGAGTAATGAAGGAGTTAAAAACAGCTGTAGCACAGTACAGCCCTGCCACCATTTTTACAGCTTTATTAGATACAGTGGTAGAGACAAATTTAGCCCCCAAAGATTAAAAAGACTTTCATATTTGAGTTAAGACAAAGCTCAGAGTGGGCTCAGCAGAAGCTTGTGTGACATTCCTTTTGTCATGGTCACCCTGACTAGCCCTTAGAAAGGTGTTTTCTGGAATTTGTTTTATTGTTTTGCTTCTTCCTTGGGAAGGAAAGGTCAGGCTTAGACCCAAAGACTTTCACAACAGATGGTTTATGGGTCAGGAGTTATAGATAATAATCATGCTGGAGAAATTAAAATTATGCCTGCTTCCTTCCATGGCATAGTTGTGCCTGCTAATAAAAAATTGCTCAAAACAAAGAATTAATCCAAAGCAAAGTTCAAATTTAAAATTTATGAAACTTGTGGGGCATTGCTGCCTGATTTGCCTACTCCAGCTGCCATTCCAAGAAATGCATATAGAATTAGTATAGATTTAGAAGAGTGTTTTTTTTTTTTTTCCATTCCTTTATAATCTGGTGAAGGTGGGAGGTTTACATTTAGTGAGTATGCTTGTAAGTTTTGAGAGCTCATGAAGCAATATCACTAGAAATTTTGCTTCAATGAATGGCTAATAGCCTTACATTATGTACAAAAATTTTTGTTGCTTAATACAAGATGTTAAGAGTTTGAATCTTTCAGTGTATATTGTTCATTGTATGATATTTTATTAGTTGATCTCTCTGAAGGAGTTTCAATATAAGCCATCACATTCATACAACAAACTTTAAATTTTTGGGGAGTGCTTGTTGTTCCAGAAAATATTCAAAGGCAGAAAATATTTACAGACAGCTCATCTAATGGGAAGATTATATATATATATATATATATATATATATATATATATATATATGGATCATATGTTCATTTTCTTGTCTCCCCCTGCTTCAGCACAAATAATTGAATTAGCTGCTGTAACCCACTGTTTGAAATGTTGAAAAATCAAGATTTCAACTTGTATATTCATAGCAGGTATGTAGCTTATGGTTTATAATTGCTTAAATTTGTTCCTTTTTTACATATTGCTATTTCTCAAATTTTACAAATACAGCTTAACTTAAGATACATGTATTTTTTCTTAACTTTATAAGACATTTAAGAACTCATATTGGATTGCCTGGACCCTAGGGCAATGCCACAACAGATTTGTACACCAGGCAGATTATAAGCCTTACACAAACAATTGAACATACAATCTTATTCTTTAGATCATCAAAAAAGTAATACTTTGAGACAACAATTTGATATTTCTAGAAAGTGTGCAAGTCAAACTGCAAAAACTTGTTCTCAGTGTCCTTAATTTTTTCATAATGGTGTGAATCCTTGAGGACTTCTGCATAATCAATTATGTCAAGTGGATGTTACTTATTTCTAATTTTGGAAAATTAAAACATGTACATGTGAATTGACACCTTTTCAGACTTTCTAGTTGCAACTGCTTAAACAGTAGAAGCAACTAAAATGTAACTTGTTATTGCCTACGTTATCTTTCTATGCTTGGTGTTCCATATCAGATTAAGAGAAAATATAGAACTGGTTTTTGCAGTTGGACATTTGAGATGTTTTGTTGACAATTTAATATTACCCATATTACTGGGATTCCTTATAATCCTCAAGGACAGTCATTGTAAAACAGTTATTGTGGAACTTTAAAATAATATGTTTATAACTCTCTGAATGTGAGAGGAGGAGCTACTGGTGCTTTTGCCCTGGTTTTGCAAGCAAATCCAAAAAATTAGCTTTTAAAAAACAAGAGTGGGAGTTATACCACCAGAAGGGGTCTCCTAGAAATATTCTTCATCATGCCTTGTTTGTTCTCAATTTTCTACATCTGGAAGCTCATGGCAAATCTGCTGCCAATCACCTCTGGCACCCTGAGACCAATAAAAATTATGCCACAGTTATGTGGAAGGACCCTCCTACTTTTAAATGGAATGGCCTAGATTCAGTTCTCATATGGGGACTAGGATCTATATGTTTGTTTGATACCAAAGAAAGCTTGGCTAGATGGCTGCCAGAAAGATTAGTGAAACAAACAGATGTCTCCATAAAGCCAGACCCAATTGTAAATAAAATGGATAACAATTGAGATCCAGGGAAGAGAGATATTCCTGAGAATTCCTTTCTTTTTTCCTTTCCAGATAAAAATGAGCCACCCATCGTGTTTACAGTTGGAAGTTCTGATCCTGATTCAGGTGTCAGGAACTGCACTACTCAGAAACTTGACAGGCCATTGACAAGGACATCGAACAGCTAGAGATTGGCTTCAGAGAAAAATCCCTCATCTGCTTTTCGTTTAGAAAAGGGGGGCTATGTGCCATTCCCAAGGAGGAATGCTATTTTTATACTGACCACACTGGGGTAGTTATCCATAGTGTGGCCAAGATCAGAAAGAGATTAGAATGGCAAAAGAATCATCAAGAACAAGAAAAACTGGTTTTCTGCCTCTCCTTGGCTTACCACCCTTATTCCCTCTATCCTGGGCCCTGTGGTCAATCCCTTTCTCCTTTTGGCTTTCAGCCCTTGGGCCTTTAATAGATTCACTGGCTTTGTAAAAACACCAAGTTGACTCCATGGCATCTAAACCTCTACAAGTATATTATCATAGACTTGATCTGGCTGAAAGAGTCTTGGCTAAGCATTTCAATGACATATCTCCTTTAGGAGCTGCATAGAACCCAGATCTATGCACATTGGTTTGGCATGGCACGGGCACAACAGACACAATGTGGGTAACTGCAAGGTGTGCATGACAAGGTACTATAGGGGGAGGACCCAAATTGTCTTCTTCTTAGTCCCCTGAAAAGCAAACCTGATTACATAGTGGTTGGTGTCTCAAAGCAGCCGGCTAGGACCCTCAATATCCTATATGGTACTTGAGACAAATAACACTCTCCTCCCCCAAAAGACACCATTACAAATAATACTGAGATAATCAGGGCAATGCTTTCCCCCTCTGGTCAATGCCCATTTATCTGCCAATGAGATTTCTTAATGTCCATATTTAATTGCCATCCTCATTTAAAATTGTTAAAAGGAAGCAGATGCCTGGAGCCAAACCCAGGAAATTACCTGCTGTTCTGAGAGAATCTCAGGAAATTACCTGCTGTCTGGAATGACCTGCCAGTACAAGGTTAATAAAGGAGTTTCAAAGTCCTCAGGTCCCCAGAATTTAAAGAACATCTGGCATTTCCTTGGAGCCAGTCATGACAATGGAATGGTCTAGGGCAATGAGGATATGACAGTGTGATGGGCTTAAACAATAAGGGCTCAATAGTACTATAACCCTAAGCAATGATCCTTGCCCAAACTTCCCAGTTTTCTGTGTCTTTATAACTTGCCCCCAAAATTAAAGTTTCAGAGCTTGATCAGAACCACAGACTAGCTCTCATTCTTTGTGTCTCTTGTCCCTTCATTCTTTCGCCCCCTTCCCTAGTTTCTCATTGAATCTCTGCAGGCCTGGGCAGTGCATGTCTGAGGACCTGAGACACAGACATTAGAGATGATGTGTGTGTGGGGGGGTGGCTAGATGGGCACTAAAAATTTGGGAAGCTGAGAAGACTAACAGTTTGAAGGCAAATGGGAACAGTGTCCTGAAAATTCATCTAGAAACTCCAGTGCTGCTATATTCTGGTCACTCCTAGTCTGCTCTCTCCATGTCTTTTTCACTCCTTCAAAGCACCAAGCTAGTAGGCCTTCCTTCCTCTCTCAGCCTTGGTCTTGGTCTTTCTCTGTCACTCCTTTCCCTGCCTTCATGAGTTTCTTCTCTATGACTCTCTGTTTCCATCTCAAACTCTACCAGATGATGTGGGGTAGGGGGCACTTGAGAAGCAGGAAGGGAAGTGAGGCATGGTGTCTCAAAGAAACTCATATCTGTAATGTCAGCATTTACATGAGTTCATGGCTACCCTAGGTTAGAATGAGACCCTGCCTCACAATAAACAGACAAACAAACAAACAAACAAACTCCTGGAAAAATGTAAAATGTCTCTGTACTTTGGTTTGAATAAAATATTCCCATTTGGTTTCCCTTTTCATAATGATCATAGTCAAAAAGACACATTTTATTATTTTTATTTTTAAAACAATTTTATTTTTATTTTACATGCATTTGTGTTTTGCCTGCATGTATGTCTGTGTGAGGGTGTCAGATCCTCTGGAATTGGAGTTACAGACAGTTGCAAGTCACACTGTGGGTGCTGGAAATTGAATCCAGTCCTCTGGAAGAGCAGCCAGTGCTCTCAACCATTTAACCACCTCTCTAGACTCAAAAGATACATTTGAACTGTCTCATGGCTGCCATTTTATTTTTCTTGTCCTTGATGGGCTAAGGTACCGAAAAAAATTTTTATGTGTCCCACAAAAACTAATAAAATAGCAGGGCCCTGTATATTCCTTCTCCCAAACCCAAGTAACTTAAAAAGCCACCTTCAGTGTTTGCTAGTTAATCCATTACCAAGGAATGTAGAGTTACAGGACAAAGGGCAAGGCCTTCAGGGTGTGATAGCCAGAGGCTTGTAGAGTGAAAAATTATAAAGACCATTTTATGAAATATGTGTAGACTTTTTTTGCCTTAGACCTGAGAGAAAAAGTGCAGGTTCCAGAACGAGGAACTGAAAATAAGATTTCAGGCCTTCATTGCCTCAGGGCACATTCCAGGTGGAGGAAATTATCCCTGAACCAGAGGACACTTGCTGGATTACATTTCTCAAGCCTCAGGCAGTAGGCCCACCTGTGGGTGGGAAAAGGCCAAAGCAGGCAGACACATTCCTGAACACAAAGAAAGATGCAAGCCATCTTGGTGGGGCTATAGCCGGAAGAAGTGAAAAATAGTTTACCTGAAATAGTTGGTAATGATAGTTTAGGGTAGGTTCCTCTGAAATGTTCCACTGTTCTGGGTTAAACTCCCCCCGCCCCCATCTTTCCAGTGTTACAACCTGTTGGTGTTCAAACTTTGTAAAACAACCAATCATGTGTAACCTTGAGAAGATTCCTCCCTTTCCCTATAAGAGAAACCCCTCAGCTTGCTGGCCTTTTGTCAAAATTCTGTTCCTATGTGGACAAGCAGTTTTGACCTTGGTTAGCCAATTCCCCAATAAACCTCTGCTGATTGCATCCAGGTATGGTTTCTTGTGGTTTTGGGGTGGTCGTGATTTCCTGAGACTTGAGGAAGGGTCTCCCGAGTCTGGGGGTCTTCATTGAGAATGCTTAGATCTACCTACTTCTCCCCTCTCCCCCTCAAGTCCATTCCCAAGGCCTGGCCATTCCTGAAGGAAGAATACAACCATGGAAACCTCTGAGAACTCACAGGTTCCCACACACAGCCGAGACCAACTCTCATGCCTGTCCCCAGCATGCATACATATATTATCTGTCCTTGGATAGTTTTTATACATCTATGTTTTTCACTTTCTTCTGAAAAATATTCACATACAGTGCTCCCCATACAACACACACACACACATAGTCTTCCATCCACATATGCATCAACACTTTCTGCTTTAAGGGACCATCATGGCTGCACACATGCCCTTCCACATCTGTGCAGACACATGCTTTCCATTTCACACAAGAGAACTCTGAGGAGGGCGGGCCTGGGCTAACTTGATTCATGGTGTGTCATATATGTCTTGGGGAGAGTCTTGGTTACCCCTCCCTCCCTTGGTCTTCCCAGTGTTATGTTCAAAATTTGCAAAACAACTAATCATGTGTAACCATGCAAAAATGCCTTTTTTTCCCCACACCATGCTATAAAAACCCCCTCAGCTTGCGGGACTTTTGTTAAAATTCTGTTCCTGCGTGGATGAGTTGTTTTGACCATTGACTAGCCAACTTTCCCCAATAAACCTCTGCTGATTGCATCCAGGTATGAATGCTGGACCCAGAGCACTAATTGCCAGTAATGAGCTAAAAAGTGCTCAGAGCTGGCCTCAGACATGGGATGACGATGTTTGCAGATACCAGCCAGAATCTGCCCTGCTGTTTTGCTGATAAATAATCTTTCTCCCCTGGTTCCCCTCTCAGTCTCTGTCTCTCCTCCTCCCTCCCATGGCTCCTGAAGCTTCTGAAGAGTCCAGCCTTTTTCTATCCTTGACTCTCCCATCATCCTCTCTGCCTCCCTTTCTTCTTCCTCTTACCTTGCATTAATCTTTCTCTCCAACCTGCCCTCTCTCTACTCTTAAATGGTTTCCCTTTAGGGTGTTCACTGCTACATAGGAGGCAGGAATACTGAGAGTCCTGCTGTAGCTCTGGGCTTAGTGGAGAAACTTATAAAGAGGCAGGTTTTAACTGGTTCTAAAGAGAAACTTTCTCCTAAGATCTGCTCAATAATGATGCTGAACAGCACCCAGCTCTCAACACCAGGCTTCTCCACTATGGAGGATGATATAGAAAAACTGCCCAGCAGAAGGAAAGTTGCCTAGGATACCACCATGAGACTTCTTCCTCAAATTGTTATTATAGTTACTCAAAAATTATTGATACAAGCATTCACTAGTATTAATTATTATAGCTACTACGGGTCAAGCAACTATAAAATGCCAGGCACTTTACATTTCAACTTGTCTCCCATCCTGTGTCTTCCCAGAGCCCCTCCAAAGCAGATATTATTATCCGAGTTTTATAGACAAGTGAGACTGGGAGGAGTTGAACCATGGACAGTCACAGAGCTGGGTTTTAACCAAGTCTGACTCTAATACCCATGTTGCTTTCATCAAAACTCAGATTTTTTTCAGCAAACAGTTATTCATGCAAGTGAGAATTTATGATATTGTAAGGGCAAGGGGGTTAGATAAAGGACCCCAAAAGCTTAAAGAGATTTGAGGGAGTAAGAGCCAGTTTAGCACAGAGGGAAAAACCATCACAAGAGACCCCTCTGTCGTACAAGTGGCTTGACATGTTAGGTAGACAGTCTACACAGCACCCATGTGTGTATATGAACAAGTATAGTCATATATGTGTGAGTTTATCTGAGAGCACTCAGAACCTTCAGCCAGAGAGCTATTGGAGAACTGGGAGACCCAATAGCATGGTGCTCCAACCTGCTGGTTTGGCGGATGACTATCTGTAGTCTAAGATGACTAATTCTTCCACTAGAGTCATCCAGTGAGGGCCAGAATAGGCCAAAGGGACTTTGGGAGCAAGAGGCTTTGGGGTCTTGTGTGCACATATCAGCTCTTTTTTCCATGTACATGTGGAGCAGGGACTGGTAGAGAAAATGGAAGGAAGGAAGGAAGAAAGAAAGGAAGAAAGGAAGGGAAGTAAAACAAGGACAGTGTCCAGATTAGATAGGACAGAGGTGACAACCAGAGTTTCAGAAGCTGTTTATGATGCAAAGATGTGGAAAAGCCTTGTATTGTTTCCCTGGACAAAGGAGCCTAAAACTGAAGTCTAATTATAATGAATGATTGTTAATTAGTTGTCTAAACATAATAGATGGAAAGAATTAAACACCCATAAGAAGCAGGGTTTCATTAATGCACAATAAACAAACCACAAATGGGGTGAATGGCACCCTTCCCTGTTGTGCAACACATCCTCTCTTTCCTCTGTGTAGGCCTGGCAGGTGGCAGCCAGCCAGGCCCCACAACAAGGAAGCTTGCAATTTTCAGGGGACACTGAACATTGCAGGCAATGTTTGCAAGAGTGGGAATTGCCTGGGGCCATACATTTCTTACTTTATCTCTATGTAGGTACATACTTTATGGAATGTAACTGTAGACCAGTGAGCTTTGGTTATAGCAGTAGTGTAAGTGTGAGCCATGTGTCTCTTCCCAGAGTGGATACCAGTGGTAGATAGTATATGGATCATCAGACTCTAGTTGGGGAACAATCTCTGTCTTTTAGGGCTGCTGTGGTAGCCAGCCTTCTGCTAAATGTACCTTAGATCTGTGGGAGGGGAAATAGCTGGGAGAGGAAATGGGCACTTCTAAACACACATGTAAGACTCTGTAGGTCGGGACTCAACCACACTCATTGGACCTCAAGCTAAAATAACATCAGAGCTCACTTAGTGCAGACCACATCAGCTGATGCTCCAAAAAGGGCAAAAAACAAGCCTAAGGTCACACATCTTCAACCATACCTTCTCATACTAGTCCAATATACTCTTTTTTTTCAGAAGCCATTTCATACCCATGGCTTGCTCACCAGCTACACACACAATAAGGTAAGGTTGTACTACTAAATACATACTATACCTCAGAAACCTGGCCCAGAATCTTCTGGGTAAGGCAGAAATCTTTAGAAGGTTTAGCATCAAGGCAAACCAGCCATGTTTGCACAGGGAGATGCTACAAGTGGCCTTGAATGGAACAGTGTGCCAGAGCTTGCAGGACAGGGGTTGTTCTAGACTGGAGTGAGAGAGCTAAAGAGTATCAGGCTTTGACTGACAGGTTAATGAAGTGCTTTATACTGATGGTGTAACTGCAGAGGCAGGAGGGGAGCAGGCTCTCACATGACAACCACCCAAACATATACATCTTACTACACAGATGACATCCAGAAGGGCAGATTCCAGGATAGCCAACCTGTATTACCTGTATCTAGGTATTACACCTCTGAGATTTGTGAATGATACATTTATTCAAAGCCATGATCTTTCTAGTTATTTAAAAGAGAATTGGACTGGGGAGCTGGACCAGGTGCAGCAGCAATTGCAGATCGGGATTTCGAGCCTTGATGGAGTGCGGATGGACCCCGTTACCCCTGGCGATTTTACTTCTTGAATTTCTTCTGCCTTTTTCTTTCTTTCGTAAAGGTTGGGGATAGGCCTGTTTGGTACAGCCCTATGTTGTGGATTAGTGTTCATGATGGTTGGTCTGTAAGCTCAGAGCCCAACAAAAACGTGACAAGGTCGCTAGCGCCCAAGCACTCGCAGCCTTGGAGCAAGCATCTCCCCCTGAAATTTGGCTATCTAGGCTAAGAAAGTAGCCGATGACTGAGACCCTCAGTCAATGCACCCCAAGGGTTCAGCCCATTGCACTGGGTCGATGAGAGGTCTAAGTCCAGCCAGCCCTTGCCTAAATAGCTGTGGTACCTGAATAGTAGGTTGACAGCCCTTGCACTCCTGGGAGCTATACTCCATTGCACAGGGACGGGTGTCAATTCCTCTTTACATCCCCTTAGCCCTTGCACCCAGAGGACTTGTTTCCATTGCACCTGGTAGGGTAAGGGAGAATCTTCGGGCTGTAAGCTTTTGATCGCTTATTCCCCCAAGATGGAGTTTGCTTGATCGGGCTTGAGTTCGAATTTTGATTGGTGCTGCGTTTGATAGGCAAAAGACTGTTTCATATTAATAATTTAAACAGGGGGAGATGTAGGAAGCCACTGTTAGCGGTGGTATAATCTGCCATTCCAAGATGGCACGGACATCATGTCCTCCACTAGTAAACAATTAACTGCGCAGGTACAAAAAGGCAAAAGCCCGCCAAAGTCACTGGCCAATCACGAGGGGTAATATTGGGTGATGAGTGAACAGCCAATCAGAAGTGAACATGTCACTCTAGGGTGTATTTAAGCTGTGCCTCTTCCTGTCTTTGCCCCTTCCACGGTCTTTCACGTCTGCTGATACAGATTAAAGCCTCGCTGTGGTGATACCCGAATACTGTCTCACATGTCTCTCTTCCACGGGCGGAGGGGACACGGGAGGCACGTGGAACACCAACCTCTAAAGTGGCCTCTTAGATCCAGAAGGATGCCCTCTCCTCTCTGCTATTTCTTTTTCCAGGGATCTTAGAGTTGGGGAGATGATGCAATACCAGTAGTGTTAAGTGTAGACCACACAAAAATGAGAAGTATGGAAGCCAAGTGCACTGGCATCCTTTGTGATTATAGTCAGGGTGTATCACCTACAGAGGGAGTAAAGATAGGTTCAAATTGAGGCTAAGCCACCATACCCAGGTAAGCTTTGTGATGGTAATGGGATTCTGAGTGTGCATGAAAGACTTTAACTAATGTTGCTTATACCCATCCCAGACCTGGCAGCCTATCCTCCCCCAAACTTTGCCCTTCTTTTGACCCTGTCCCTTTGGAGCCTTTATTGATGGGCTGCTTTGCAGGCAATGAGGGCCAACCAGCCCCTGCAACACCAAAGAAGGTTAATTTGGAGTTCTGGTCTCCTCCCAGGATACATTTGGGTAGCTGCCCATAATGAGATACATAACTGCAGAAGGCTACCAACAAAAGCAGGCTGGATTTAATTGAGTCAATGCATGGCCATTAATAATCTGACAGCAGTCCTCCTCACACACTCTAGCCCTACCCTCCATCATCTAATGTGTTACTTCCCCCAATTTACTGGGCTCCCATCTTGGGCTGGGATACAGAACTAACCATTTCTCAGACTGCCCCAGTGTGCAGAAAGACCAGACCTCCTGAGGACATCATGTTAAATCTGCTCATTTCTCCATCACTGTATTAATCTACCTTGATAGGTTCCTTTATCCAACCAAACTCTTTGTTCATTTAGTGACTGCACTAATGTTTCCTAGGCTCCTCTCATAGGAGTTTGGACCTGGAAACACAAGTCAATACAGTCTCCACTAGTGTCTTGGGATTCAGTGTTGCTTCTCGCCAGTGCTCTCATGGTCATCATGTACTTGACTCTCAACTTCAAATACCCACAGGTGCATCAACACCTCACAGTCTAGCCTTCACCCCTCTTCTGCAGCTGCTGGCTACCTTGTCCTGTCCTCCAAAGCTTTCCACAGCTGTCCCATAAGGCCTCACTCAGATGCTTATCCACCACATACTTGTCCCCAAGCCTGTATTTCATAAATAGCCCCAAGTGTCCTGCCTGTCCTCAACCATAATTCCCATAGGAACCCTGGCCATCCTGCTCCTCCTCCCCCATCTTTCATCATCAGGACAAACTTCCAGGATCTTTCTCTACCTGCTTCCCTGCTGTCCTTTCTCTGGCCCCCTTCCCTGCCCCCTCTTTGTACCTCCTTCTACCTGTCTGCCAACATAAGCTACTCTCTCCCCCATTAGGTCTACCTTCTAGTACTGGTCCTGCACCTGCAAAATAGAAATACTAAATGCCTCCAGGGGCTGTTGACATTGTTTTTGAGATGACCCTTATAACCAACAGTTCAGAGCCCAGGAACACAAGCTGGTGCTTTTCACTGGTCTTCTGTGAAGGCATTGATTGATTCTCCACATGTACCTAGTTCTGGACTGCTCAGCCACCCAAGTGAGCCTCAGGATAACAATTCTCTGGACAAGGTTGAACCCATTTTGTTTGCTCATTTTGAGGCATAGTCTTACTCAGTAACACAGGCTGGTATCTCAGCCATCTTCCTGCCTCAGCCTCCAGACAGTCCCGGAATTACAGACATATGCCACCATGCTTGTCTGGGACTATCCTTGAGCCTGGCCTGAAATCACCTCTCCCTCTTTTCAGGAAGGTGTACCTGGTCTTTCCCAATTGTGCCACAGATACCTGTGTGCCTTCCTTTCCCACAGGAAGTGGAGGGATCTTTATGTAAATATGAAGAGTAAGAAGACACAGGCAAGCCCCTGTGAGGTGGCACATTAGCTTGGTTTGTGGATTGGGTGGGATTATAGTGATGGGACATTGGGCAACAAAGGTTCTTGTGAAATGACAATCAATCCCCCTTCCCACCTGCTGGGGTTCTTCTGTATAGTTTTGGTAAAAACAGAAGAAAGAACTCCTACATTTGAAAAATGAAATTAGCACCCAAGCCCTTGTGTGTATCCTCAACTCAATAGCTACCCTCTGTATGCCAATATAACTTAATCATTGTTTTCAGAATTTAAAATTTGCTCAGTTCACTAACACAGAAAGACAACTTTGATAATCTGATCTATAAATACTGGAGTACGTTTCCTGGTTGTAATATTTCCGAGAAAATATTTCAGCTACTTTTGCCTGTATTTAAGGGTCTACTTACTGTTTTGAATACACTAAGAACTCTACTCTTCTGTACTTAGTTACCTACAAAAGTAGGAAAAAAACACCTTCAGACTGGTTATTGGATCTAAGGCTCCCAAGACTGGTGATAAAAACATTGCTCAAAACTTTACAAACTCACAGAAGGCCATGGTGGTCTCTTCTTCATAATAAAAAACTAACCCCCTTAAAACAAAGTTTCCCAATAAACAAAGACATTCTAACTTGATTCCTACCAACCCATCATGGGGAAGGCTTGAGTTATTGGCCATTAATTTCTACCTGGACTTCCTTGAAGTCTCTGAAATCAAGAAACTCAGTGATTACAACTCATTGCCCACATGCCCAGTCCAGATGGGTACCTAGTTATTCTGGCTCACTGAGGGTCTCTGGAATCAACTTGTCCACCTGGAGCAATGGAGGTGATGGTGGCAATGACCTGGCAAAGGCAATGCTGGTTATATGACCATGCAAACTCCTAGTCTTAAAATTCAGGCCATGGAATGACCGACACTAGACAAAACATCATTAGAACAGCTAAACAGAAATGAAAAACTGCTTTCACTTGTAAACATGGATGAAGTGGCTGGGACACAGAGCCATATGGGCTTGGGAGGGAAAGATTAAGACAAATAGGAAGTAAGACCCATGTTCTAAAATCAGGCAGCCATGGATTTGGGAGAGCACAACAAGACATATGCATGCAAGAGAAGCAAAAATAGAAGTAAGGAACTTTCTTGCTTCCTTGGAATTAGGGTTACTTTTTTGCCATCCCAAGATTCTTATATTTACAATCACAATTGTTTTGCCTGGTGTGCTTTGTTTTGCTGAGCCCAGACTGAAAGACAGAAAAATGTCTGCCAAACATTTTATTGATGACCATCTATCTGGAATGGTTAGGCTACAACTAATAATGTGATACTATACACCACAGCCCACAGTTTAACATTTTTGTCTCTGTATCCATAGGAAGCAAGAAGCTCCAGGGCTTCTAAGAAACTCATGGCTACTATCTATTGTGGCTTTTACTGCATCATTCTTTTAGTTCACTATGCTTTTTGCCTTTAGCAGACTAAAAAAAAATGTAACTATCTGCCCAGAAATAGGAGCTAAAAAGGGTGGCAGCATCCTTGATGAACCATGCAAAAAATAAAATGGTAAGAAGAAGAAAACTATGAACATAAGCTCGAGGAATCCAGTCCATGATGAGCAGCACACAGAGGAGTCAGAAGTTTCCAGTCCATGAACAGACAACCCTTTTAAAGACAAGACAACCCCTTTGAAAGATGAACATACTTAGCTTCCTCCGCTACCTCCACTTCGGCATGAGCTGTGATCAGTGCATTGGAGTGAGATCCAGTGGGGTCATCAACATTCAGCACTCTATTAGTTGAGCTTACCACCTGAAACAGAGATAGACTTCAATAAACAACATGGTCATATGAAGTGTCTGCTACAACCAGAGTAGATTAAGAGAGGTTAGGCCTCAAAGTACTAGCCAGGCAGGCTATAGAATATGTGTTTACTTGGGTTAAGGGAACAATGTTCTGATTTAGAGAGGGTTTCTAGACCTATATCAAGTCAGAACATTTAACTCAATGATATAGTCATTGACAATCACTTTCATATTGAGTGACTACTTTGTGGCTAGCGCTTTGCTATTCTGTATGTATAAATTGATCCTTACAAACTTCTTACTTAATATTTTACAATTATTTGTGTGTTTTCCTTTGTGTGTGTGTGTGTGGGGGGGGGCAGACAGGGTGGGGGCGTGTGTTGGTGTGTGCATGTGCCCATGAAGTCCAGAGGTGACTCTTGGTGTTACTCTTCAGGAGCTTTCAACTTTATTTTGGTCAGGGTCTTTCATTGGGACATGCAGGTTGCTGATTAGGCTAGGCTGGCCTGTGAAACCCAGAGTTTTCTAAGTCTCCACTTTCCCAGCACTGGGATTGCAGGGGAAGCTACCATGAGTAGCATTGGGGATAATGAAACAAACAACCCAAAAAATCAAAAACCAAACCAAACCAACAACAAAACACTAAACAATAGCAAGAAAACAAAACCCAAACAAACCACAGGTTCTAGGACTCCAACTGAGGTCCCCAGGTTGCCAGCTTTATCAACTGACCTATCTCTCTGGCTCAATTACTTACAACAAAGCAAGTCATACTGATATGTAAGTAAGTGTGAAGACGCAGTGTCAAGTGCCACAGTGTGCATGTGAACTTGGAGGACAGCCTGAGGGAGGTGGCTCTCACCTTCTATTATGTGTTTCCTGGCAGTTGAACTCAGGATATGAGGCTGGGTGTTCAGTCATTTACAGACTGTGCCGTCTTGCTGTCCCTCAGCACTAGTTACTCTTTTCTAATGGATGAGAACTCTACAAAATGACTTAACCAAAGGTTAATTTAGGGTCTGTATGCATGTGTGGCTTTTGTCTGTTTGTCCACACATTCTTTCATTTTTCAAAACTGTATATAGCTCTCTAAGAAAAAATAAGTGTGCATCTAACTTCTAAAGATTAACTCATTCTGCCTTCTTGATCATGGTGGGTAAATTCTACTACTCTATTTGTTATACTATATAATTATAAAGTTTAGGTAGTAATCACTTCAAAATATTCTCAAAAGGAAACCAAGAATGAGCACTTGAAACCATAAATAATGACACTTTCTTTCAGAAATTTCTTCAAGGCTTTCAGCACTGATTTGAAGTTACTCAAACAAGACTGCTACACCTCCTCTTCTAAGAGGGGTAGGGTAAGGACAAACTTCCCTTGGAAATCAAGTCTTATTTCAAAGGCCTTTATTTCAGATTCACTGTCATCCCACTGCTCACTGATGGTCCCCTAACTGTCAATGAAGGCCCTCTCCCACTCCTGTTATCTGGTTAATGTGGATCCGATCAGGCTTGTCTTGGTTTGCAGCTGCTTCTGCCACCTGCTTTTATTTCCAGCACATGATTTCTGCTTATGTGGGTGCTGGAGAGTGGGTAAAGGGACCCATCACAAACCAGTCTGCTGTTAAAGATCTTTTCTGAAACCTGAGAGAGAACCACAAAATACGATAAATGGTTCAGACAGCTTATGCTATTGGGTAAGTAACTTCATCTATTTGAGACTATTCTTACAGACTGATGTGAGGCTTATAAAGTAATGAATGGGAGAGAACTGGGTATGATACCTCTATACAATACTGGGGGAAGTAAAAAAAAAAGTGGAAGAAAATGTCTACTGCTTTGGGAGCAGACTAAGTGAATCTACCTACTATTTTTTAGACAAGGATTTTATTGTGTAGACCTGGCCTGGTACCCACTATATATAACCTAAGCTATATAAACTTATGGTATTATATAAATGCCTCACACTGCTCCTGAAGCAATCTTATTAGAGGTTGGTTATGACAGGTCTAGAATTTGTGCCTGACTTTTTTCTCATTAAGACATAATTGAGAAAATTACAATAATAATATATGTTTAATGGGAGTAAAAGAAGCCAACATTGAATTTTGACTTACCTAAGGAAGACTCAAATTTCTGTTAGTGATCAAATTTAGTATCTCTGATTAGTAGACAGCCTAACATTATGGATAGTATAAAATGCAGCATTTTCCTCTCTCTGAAAACAGGTGTCTTCTGAATCTAGTCACAATTTCAAAAGTTGGACAAATCCAGAATTGTATAAGAGGGCTGACTTGGATTCTTCAAAAAAGACCATAATAAAAAGACCTTTAAAAAATCCCTAGGGACTAATACTGATTTAGAGGGATTAAAGGGATGGAGAGATGACTCAGTAGTAAGAGCATTTGGAGAGGAATTAGGTTCAGTTCCTAGTGTCTATAATGAGCACTCAGTTATCCATAACAGTTCCAGGGTGTTTGATGTCTTCTATCTTCTGAGAGCACCAGGCACACATGTAGTGTTCTCATATTCATGCAGGGGGAAAAGAGAATAAGGAATTAGTCAGGGTCATAAACCCCTAATATTACTAGGACTCAGGAGGCTATAACAGGAGGATTGCCATGAGTTAGAGGCTAGCTTGTGCTAAACAGTAAGATGCAGGTTACCATAAGTCACAGAGTAAGACTGACAAACAAACCAAAATAAACAAACAAAAAAGAGAGAGATAAAAGTATTGGAATAGATGAAACAAGTAAAGCAATCAATGGAATGCAGAAATTTTGGTTAGATTCTGAATACTATAAAATTTTAAGGACAACTGGAAATTGGGTTGTTAGGTATTGTGAGATTATTTTCTTGGAGAAAGCAAGGTTGTCATTGGTTACATGAAAGAACATATTTGTTCTGAGGAGATGTAGGTGAAAGTGTATGGAGCTAAAATATACTGTCAACTTTCAAAAGATCTGGAAAGCAAATACATATTCACACAGACATACACACACATGCAAGCACACAAAATTAAAGTAATGTCACAGAGCATTAATAAATTGTTAATCTAGGTTAAAATATTCCTGATTATTTTGTAGACTTAAAAATTTCAAAATAGAAGTTGCAGGAAGCCCAGCAAATAAATAAAAGGCAGAGAAGGTTAACTTGATTGAGAACCATTCTGTAGACTGCCTCGGTTCTGCTGAGATTGCTGTGCACATATTTTCTAGCATACATTACTGTTAACATAGGTAACTGGCTCATCCTATGAAAGCAGTCATCTTAAAATCTTTGCTGGTAGGTACTGAGAGATGGCTCAGCAGTTAAGAACACTGACTGCTCTTCCAGAGGGCCTGAATTTAATTCCCAACAACCACATGGTGGCTTATGACCATTTGTAATGGGATCTGATGCCCTCTTCTGTTGTGTGTGAAGTCAGTGACTCATATAAATTAACTAATTAAATTTAAAAAAATATGTTAGTTTATTTAATTAATTTATTTCTTTAGCACTTAGGAGTAAACCAAAGGTTGTGTGTGTTCTAGGAACCACAGTAACTGACTGATTTCTCCAGCCCTGAATCACTGATTTTTTTTTTAAAGGCAGCAGCTGTTTATTGTAAGGTAACTGTCACAAAGTACTGTTATATGGTAGAATAATCATATTGTGATGTAATCTTGAGAGAGGGTTTCTAAGGTAGGATTTGTTGCCTTCCACATTTATGAGATGCCTTCTCATTAGTTTTTTCCAGTTTTGCAATTCTAGATCCAAACTGTATGGTCCATTTTGGCAGAAGAGCAAAGTCTGGATACCAGGTTCCATAGCTGCAAGTCATAAAATGAGCTTTTCACCAACTCCACTGGACAAAGCCAGGTCTATCTTTTCCCAATCTGGCAGGATTTCTAGGAGAGACATGACACTTTCATCCAGGGAATGAAATCTTGCTTCCTTTCCATGATCACCAATAACTGTCATCTCAACCAAGGTTTCTAGAAGAAATGAGACCCAAATCCATTGCTATTTCCTCATTCAGTCCTTGTAGGCCAAGAAACTGGAAGCAGGCATGATGACAGGAATAACCTGCCAACTGCTCATCTGTACCCCTCCCAGTGAGGATCACCTTTGCACTACTCTTAAGATCTCACCACATCCTGAGTCACCAACCAACTGATTCCTCTGGAAGCAAACCAGACAGCACAGCCAATACTATCATCCAGAACTGTGTTGATTGCTGAACTAAGTGACATATTTGTGCTTTTCTTAGTTTTTGTAGTTGATCAAGTGAAACATTAATTTCCACAAAATTCCAAGTTTGTGAAGGGTTGATAGACTGCAGTTTCTTTAGTTCTGCTTTTCCTGTGACTCAGACTGGCACCTCAGCACCATCTGGACCCTGAGCCACAGATGTACTCTGTGAGGACTCTTCAGAAGGTATCTCATGGTGGTTTTGCTGTTTTCTTTCTATGTTAGGAATAGGTAGTCCTGGTCATTTGGCTGAGTAAAGAATTCTAGGTCAGAAATCATTCCTCAGGTTTTTGGAGATATTTTCACTGACTTCTGGCTTCTAGTCTTATTTAGAAATCAAAACCCAGAACATTAATTCCTGATTCTTTCTTTGTGACTTTCTGTAAGCTTAAAGCGTTTGTTTTTGTCATTAGTGTTCTAGTCTCATGAAAATAAACCATGGTGTAATTCTATCATTCATTAACTTGGGTAATCAATGATCTCGGTTATTGGTAAAGAGATCTTTGACTCTGGGAAATACTTTTGATAATCATTTCCTTTCTCTGATCTCTCTGGAACTAATGTACTTAGACATGGTCTAAAATGTTCCTCAGCTTTTCTTTCTTAATTTTATATTCCAATCTGATTGATTTTAAATTGTGTTGTTTTAATCATTCTCTCCTCCTCTCCCTCCATCTCTCTGATTTTTCAAGACTCTAGTTTTACACCTGGCTGTCCTCTATCTTGCTCTATAAACCAGGCTGACCTTGACTCACAGAGATCCACTGGCTGCTGTCTCCTAAGTGCTGGGATTAAAGGTGTGAGCCAACCTGTACCCTTCTATTTGTTTTAATTTCTAAGTGCTCTGTTTCCAAAATTTTTATTTTATTTATGTATATGGGTACTTCATCTGCATATACATTTGTGGACTATGTATGTTCAGTTTGAGAAGGCCAGAAGAGATCATTAGTTCCTCTTGAACTGGAGATACCAAAAGTTATGAGCTGTAATATTGGTGATGAAATTTGAACCTACATCATCCAGAGTAGCAGCAACTACCAAGTCACTTCTCCAGCTCTGATCTCCATTTTTAAAATATTGCCCCCTTCCCCAGATAGGGTTTCTCTGTGTAACTTTGGCTGTCATGGGGACTCATTCTATGGACATGGCTGGCCTCAAATTAAAAAATCTAACTGATCTGCCTAAAAATGCTGAGATTAAAGGTGTGTGCCACCACTGCTAGGCAAAGGTTGTTCTTTTGAAAACGCTTCTGCTGTAGTTAGCTTCAGTTCCTTTCCTATTAAAGTTTTCTTTGGATTCCTGATAACCATTGATTATCTGCTCCTATTAGAAGTAGTGAATGCAGAGGTCTCCATTCATCCTTGAGGATTAATAGACAATGATTTGTGTGGTAAAAGACACTTCTTTCAGTGTTGTAGGCAATAGTAAATTGCTCATGCTCCTGTAAATAGTTGTAATTAAATTCACTGGTGTACACATATATACACACACACGTATGATGAAGAGGAGCACCAGAGTAGTTGTTAATAAGTGGTCTGCAGAGTAAGAGAAAGAAAGAGGGTTATGGGTGGTGAATACATTATATAATACATAAAAATGTCACAAAAAGACAATTCTATATGATTCAGGCTAATAAAATCTTTTTACAAAGATATATATATCCAGTATAGGTATGCAAGTTAATTTTTTGTCAACTTGACACAAGCAAGGAGTCATCTGGTAAGAGAGCCTCAACTTGATTGATTGCTGTGGGAAGGCACAGGTCACGGTGGGCAGGTCATCCTCAGCTGTATAAAAAAGCAGACTGAGCAAGCCAGATAGTATACAATGTTCCTTCATGATCTCTGCTTTAGTTGCTACTTCCCTAAGAGACTAAGATAAAAGAGAAATAAACCCTTTTCTCTCCCCAAGTTTCATATCATAGTGGTTATAAAAGAGAGCAAACTAAAACAATGGGTATGTGTATATGAGTGCAGGTACCCAGGAAGACCAGAAAGTGTGAAATCAACTACAGTTCCTTAGCTGCCTGATATACTAGAAACTTAATGAACTTAGGTCCTCTGCAAGACTAGTATATGGTTTTAACTGCTGAGCCATCTCTCCAAGGCCCTAATTAAAAACTTTAAGACATTGGTACCTGGTATCTGTCTAGAAAGTTGCCCATTTCATTCGGATTTTCCAGTTTTGTTGTGTATAGGCTTTTGTAGTAAGGTCTGGTGATATTTTGAATTTCCTCAGTTTCTGTTGTTATGTCTCCCTTTTCAGTTCTGATTTTATTAATTTGGATACTGTCTCTGTGGCCTCTTTTTAGTCTGGCTAAGGGTTTATCTACCTTGTTGATTTTCTCAAAGAACCAGCTCCTGCTTTTGTTGATACTTTGTATAATTGTTTTTGTTTCTACTTGGTTGATTTCAGGCCTGAGTTTCATTATTTACTGCTGTCTACTCCTCTTGGGTATATTTGGGTTTTTTTGCTCTTGAGCTTTCAGGCGTGCTGTCAAGTTGTTAGTGTATGGTCTCGTGGCCTTAGGTACTACTCTTGTTTTCAGGAGATCTGATCATTAATTAAGATCTAAGGTCTGAAGGACCACTGGGCATGCAGATAGACCATTTGGTATGCTCAAGGTCCTTTCTGCAGTTGGATCTGGAGTGTGTGCTATTTGTACTTTTTGTTTACTAATAAGAAGGATGTGGATTGTCTTTTCAGGTGACCTGGTATAAAATGCAACCTGTGCACAAATACACAGGTTGATTTGGAAATTGTATAAGACACCTCAAAGGCATCAGGGGTAGAGTGTTTCCCTGGCATGTACAAGGCCTTGGTTCAGGGTCTGGCACAGCCACCAAAACAAAGGTGATTAGAGCCCAATATGACGGGACATGTTTTTAATCACAGTACTTTTAAAATGGAAACAGTAAGATTGCTACAAGTAAAGACCAGTGTAGACTACATAGCAATAGTCTTGTCTCAAAAAGGCAAAATAAATAAGTAAGCAAGCAAGTCTTCTTAATACCTCTCTGAGGAAGTTAAAGTGAACAAAATCAATGAGAAGCAGTAGTATAAAATAGTAACATAAGTAGTGTTGGGAATTCTGAGTGATATTTTTCTGAAACAGTTTATAATGAGGTTTCAGTTTTATAATAAACAGAATGTATAGAGCCATGGGGTAGTGGCTGCATGCTTTTAGGCACAGTGCTTGAGGGGCAGATGAAAGCAGATCTCTGCATTCAAGGCCAGCATGGCCTGTCGGAGTCAGCTCTGCCAAATGTTGGAACCTGTACTGCCAAAAACTTGGGGGCCAAAATTGTTAGAGCCTGCACATCTTCAAACTTTGGGGGCTAAATTGTCCTGGCTCCTACTGCTAATCTGCTCCACAGGTCAGGGTTCAGCAAGAGAGAGCATGAGGGCAGACATGAAGAATGGAGACCAGACAGTGTGATTCAGTCCCGTTTATTCTCAAGTCTCTCTTCCTAGTCCAAGTTCTAAGTCTCGAGTTTCTAGTCCCTTGTTCCTAGTTCCCAGTGCCTCCAAGTTCCAAGTTTCCAGTCCCCTCTCCTGTCACCCTCTCACCTTTTATGTCTCACTTCTTAAGTCCTGCCTTTAAGTCATGCATTTAAGTCACATGCACCCAAGGGAAAATCCTGAGTATATAAAACAAGATGTTATCAGACTGTGCTCAGCTGTTGTAGGCTGTTGAAAACAAGTCTCTAGTCAGGGTATATGGCTCAAAATGGCTGCAAGGATGGTAGCTGCCTTCTCTCAGCTCCCCACAATGGTCCACAGAGTGAGTTCCAAGACAGCCAGGGCTACACAGAGAAAGCCTGTCTCGAAAAAACAAGAAAGAAAAATAGAAAAATGCATATAGAGAGAAAAGAGAGAAAAGTAAAACCATTGTTATTTTATCTCTGCCCAATTTTAATAATGGTTTAAATTAGTGTATAGCACTATGAGTTTCATCAAGACAGTTTTGTACGTGTTTTGTTGTACTCTGTTCAGCTGACCCCCCATCATCCTCTTTACCTCTCTCACTGACCTCCTTCTTCCCTCCCTTTAGTCCAGTTTCTGTTTTCACACAAATACCCACTGTTTTTAAACCTAGATTATCCTTGTGAGAGAAAATTGAACAATTTTGTCTCTTGCTAACATTGCCCTATCTTGTTCCTCCCTTCAGTATTCTCTTTATTTTTTCCAATACCCAAGATCCAACTCACAGACCACATGAAGCTCATGAAGAAGAAAGACCAAAGTGTGGGTGCTTCCATCCTTCTTAGAAGGTGTAACAAATTACCCATGGAAGCAAATATAGAAACAACGTTTGGGGCAAAACTGAAGGAGGGGCCATCTGGAGACTGCTCCACCTGGGTATCCATCCTGTGTGAAGTCACCAAAAACAGACACTGATGTGTATGCCAGGAAGTGGATGCTGACAGGAGCCTGATATAACTGTCTCCTTAGAGGTCTGCCAGAGCCTTACATATTCAGAGGCAGATGCTCACAGCTAACCATTGAACTGATCATGGGGTTCCCAGTGGAGGGGTTAGAGAGAAGACTGAAAGAGCTGAAAGGGTTTGCAGCCCATGGGGAGAGCAAAAATACCAACCAACCAGGGCTCCCAGTGTCTAAACCAGGAGCCTGGAGCACATATGGAGGGACCCATGGATCCAGCTGTATATGTATGATGGCATTGTTGGGCATAGGTGAGGGAGGAGGTACTTGGTTCCATAAAGGCTGGATGCCCCAATGTGGAGAAATTCGAGGGCAGGGAGTTGGGAGTGGTTTGGTGGGTGGGGGCACATCATCATAGAAGCAGGAGGAGAGGGAATGGGATAGGGAGTTTCTGAGGGAGGAATGGGGAAAGGGAATAACATTTGAAATGTCAATAAAAAATCAATAAAATATCAATTAAAAAATTCCTAGACAAATGCTTAAATTGTGGCTAAGTGAGCACTAGAGGGCAAGCGCTCTAAAGATTTACAATTTTCAAACACAAGAAAAAAATGGGGTGTATCTCTTTAAGTCCTGAGAAGGATAAAAACATAGCTCTGGGACACAAAATAAAGAAACACAATACCTAAACTAGGTTTGAGATCTAGGTCTATGCTCACCATTTTTATTAACTCAAATTAACTCCATTTAGTAAATGAAAACACAGCCAAGCCAACTACTTTGGGCCTCAGTTTGGTATATGAAAATAAAGTGGTTATTTTAGATTATTTGAAAAACCATTTCTGAGCTCTAAAATTTTAAAATAATCAATGTTAAACTATTAGGTCTTAAATCTTCTTTGTTTGGTTGTTTCTTTCGTTCCTTCATGAAATCGAGACAGGGTATTTTTGTAGAGCCCTGGCTGTCGTAGATCTTGCTCTGTAGATTATATTGTCCTTTAACTCCCTGCCTCTGCCTCCCAAGTGCTAGGATCAAAGGTGTGTGCCACCACTGTGCAGCTAGGTCTTAAAATGTTAATGAAAACTAGCATGTGCTTTCTCTATAATTGGATGCTCTACACTTGTTTAACTCAAAAGTCCAATAGGTCCTCCTCACTTTTTCATAGCAAGTTTTTTTGTTGGTTTTGTTTTGTTTTCAAAGAAGAAGTTCATTACTAGGAAATGAACAAGCCACAAATACGTTCAACATAGTGAAGGCTCGCTTTCAGGGTTTTTTTTTTTTTTTTTTTTTTTTTTTTTTTTTTTTTTTTTTTAATGTGCTTGCTTTATAGGCACAACTCCTCAATTTTAGGCTAAACATATTGTGTTCACCTGAGCTGTCTTAATCAATGGAAGGTAGCACATCTGATGTAATGCCAGGTAGAACACCTTTTTCCTTTGCTCACTTCCATTATAAAAGGAAACACACTTCTCTGAGTTATTTGACAATATATTTCCCAGGGTCCCCCTGCCTCATTACAACTTAAAAAATATAACACATTTGAAAACAAACAACATTAGAGCTCCCATGGAAACTTCTCTCATGTGATACCTGAGATAGAGTTTATGAGTTATGTTTTGTTTGAGTCATGGTCTTACTAGGTAATGTCAGTTGGCCTTAAACTTCTTGTGGAGATGAGGTTAGTCTCAAACTCAGGAACCCATCTGCCCATGCCTCAAGAGTGCTGAAATTAAAGTTGTGCACTATTACCCAATTACAAGAATTTTTGCCAGACACTGTCTTTAATCACAAGACATGTCTTTAATCACAAGATTTGGGAATTAGAAGTATGGAGATCTCTGACTTCAAGGCTACAAATAGTGAAACTCTGTCTTGAAACAAACACATACACACACACCATACATGAGAGAGACACATGCAGAAACACACACACACACACACACACACACACACACCCACACACACAGAGAGAGAGAGAGAGAGAGAGAGAGAGAGAGAGAGAGAGAGAGAGAGAGAGGAGTGAGAAAGAGAAAATTCTTTACAGTATGTAGAGAAGTAGAGAACAAACATCATAATTGCAATGCATACAAGATTTGAAAAATACTTGGACCTCAAAAAACTTAACATTGGAGATAATTCTAGTGGCAAATGCAGCACACCAAGACAATGAAGTGCTCTATTATCATATAGGGTAGATGCTCAAAACAAACTTTATAAAAAATAATAAATATATTTGCCATGTGGGATAACCCACTGGGCTAACCATTCTGACCACATGATGTTTGCCTGTGTGTATGTCTGTGTACATGTGTTCCTGGTCCCAAAGATTTCAGAACAGATCAGATTTCTTGGAACTAATGTTACAGATGTTTATGGCCTGACATGTGGATGCTGAGAATGAAACCTTGTACTCTGGAATGGCAGCCAGTGCTCTTAACTGGTGAGCCATATCTCCAGCCCCATCACCTATGTTTAGTGAAACCTCTTCATTAACACAGGACTAGCCTGATGTCCTCCTTTTATGTGTATAGAGTTATACATGTGTAAATACAAGTCTCACACTTAACCCAAGTTAATACTACTATCATCTTGTAATAATTCTTAAACTGTTGAAGAATGAAGAGTCAGAAAACACAGTATTAAGATATATGGGAACATCACTAACTTGCCATTTCAATCTCTCAAGTACAAAAATGTCACTTACCTTATAATGCAACAAATGGTTCAAGTTGTAATGCAGAATGTAATGTTCAATGAAGTGCTATTGGACAGAAAGATGCTCACATAACCTGCCCCTTTCAAACACACCTTTGCCTAGATGTATGGTTGATAGACATGTATCATGCAGTTCCAGTTAAGCTTTTGTGCTCTCTGTAAGGTGTGTGGGTTTTTCTCTTGTTTTGGTTTAAGAATCAATGTATCCTTGGCCAGTCCAAAATCTATAATGTGTATTACATGCTCTTTCTTATTGTCCTGTTGGTCAACCAAGAAGTTCTCTGGTTTGACAATTCTGTAAATGAGATTCTTTGAGTGTAAATACTCCATTTGAGAAAGCTAAGAGAAAGAAAAAAATAATAATGGAAATATCTTGACATAAGCATGATAGGGGAGGTAGTATCTAAATGAAGATGGGATTTCACTATTTAGCTTGACTGTCTGGGAACTCACAGAGATCTGCCCTGCCTCTGACTCCCAAGAGCTGAGGTCAAAGACATGTGACACTATGCTTGGCCCCACATATTTCTTTTTAAAATTATGCTTGTTTATTTATTTAATGTGAGTTTACGTGCACATGCAAGTGCATACATAGGCATGTGTGTGGCAGTCAGAAGTAACATGTAGTTATCAGTTCTCTCTACCATGTGGACCTCGAGGATAACTTTAATTTGTCAGACTTGGTGGCAAGTGCTTTTACCTGCTGAGTCATTTCACTGTGACCTCCCCTCACATATCCCCCACCCCATGTTTTATTCTTTCCTTCCCATGGCTCTGTATCACTCTGCTGTCTAGGCTAGACCTTGAGTTCTTGGACTTAAGCAATCTTCTTATTTGGGTCTTCTATGTAACTGCCATCATAGATATGCAGTTGTCCCTGGCTCAGCATTAGGTTTCTAAACCTAAAATTAAATCTCATCTTTTGGCTGGATGTAGTAGTGCATGCCTTTAATCCAAGATATATATCTATGAGCTCAATGCCAGCCTGCTCTACATAAGAAAGTTCTAAGCCAGCCATGGCTACCGAGTAAGACCTAGTCTCCAAAAAAAATAATACAACAACAATAACAATAGCAACAACAACAACAACAAAATTCACTATTATTTATCTCCCACTTTACTGACATACACTAAAACCATATTTTAAGGTTTGTTTTGTGATTTTATGTATGCATATGTATATGTGCCTTCCTGAGTTTATATATACCAATTGTGTACGTGTGCCTAAAAGGCCATAGGCTATCAGATTCCCTGGAAACAGAGTTACAGGCAGTGTTAGCTACCTGATGTAAGTGCTGAGAAACAAATTCAGATATTCTACAAGAGCAGTAACTTCTTTTAATTGCTGAGTCTATCTTCAAAAAGCCCTCACATCCTAATACTTTTTGTTACAAATGTATAACAACTATTAAGATTAAAAGACAACAATTAGATCATCCAATTTGGCTAAGATGGTAATATTCTTATTTTACCTATGTAAGTTGCAAATGTAACCTCTGAGACAGGATCCACTGCTACCTTGCCTCCTGCCCACACTTTCTATTGTTAATTTCTCAGGACTATTTAACCCCAATCTGGGTATTACTAAAATAAGAAAGCAGGGGCCCTGTAAAATTGATGCTAGACTGACATTAGACAGCTGGCCAGCAGCAGTAGGAGGATGGGCATTTTAGTGACCACAGTTCAAAGTAAGTAATTGTAAAACTGTGTCAAATTTTATTAAATAATTCTATCTATAAAGTATTTCTGCTTAGCATAGAAAGGAAGACTTACATCCTACAGTCTAGTCAAGTATTCCCAACTTGCTATAGGATGATCGTGAGACCATCACTACTTCACAAGAATTAGGTTGTACCTCAAGGCTGTGGAAGTGTGGTAGTCTACAATCACCCTAACACTCAGGCTGAAGGAAGATTATCTAAAGTCCAAAGCCAGTCTAACAAAACTGGTAAGATAATACCACAAAATAAAACAACCCAATATTTGAAATATTCCTTTGAGGGTCTAAAAAACTTCTCAAAGAGACTGTTCAAGCTGCTTAAGGTTGAACTGTAGGGATGCATTTTGAATGTAAGAATGTAATTTCAGGTCTCAGCTTGAACTTAAAATTAAGAAATTTTTAAATCTGAGTTTCAGCTTACACTCAAACATTAGCTGCCCCTGAGGTACATTCTGGGAGAAGTACATTCCAAAGACTCAAACAAACATTCCAGGAATAAAGACCAAGGATAGGAGTTTATCAGGAAGATGAGCCCCTAACCCAGTACACCTGGTAAGCAGAAGCCATTTAAGTTGACCCTCTTTGTTGTAAAAGATAAGGTGTAAATTTGAGTTACTTAGAAACTGGACCTGGGAACAGAAACCTGGCCTGGGAACAGCTGTTTGAAATCCTTTATGGTTACGGTTTAAGAAGTAATTACTGTCCTTGTGAAATCTGTACAAATTGGTATAAAATCTGCTTAAGCTCCAACTTGGGGTTCCTCTTGTCTGTACACAGAGGAACCTCAGTATACTGGTTATTATCTTATCATCAATAAACCTCATGTTATTGCAGCAAATCCCATCTGTGAGTGTTTCTGGGGAAAATTGTACCCTGGTTTTGCCTCTTTAGGTCCAAAGTTTTGGAGGTCCCACTAAGATATGCTCTTTTTGAACCCCACACCTCAGGGACCAGAGGTATTCACTAGAGCAGGTGTGTCTTTTGTTTTGTGTTTTGTGTCTGTGAATTGTCTGTGCCTGTGCCCAGGGGCAAATGTCTTTGTACTGTGTCTGTGAAGTGTCTGTGTGCCTGTGACAGGGGCAACTCTCTGTGTAGCCTGGTTTCTGTGCTCATGGCAAGGGCCAGAACTGGGTAAGCCACAGAGAGCAGTCTGTTTGGTACCCTAGAATCAGGTCAGGTTCCAAGTTCAAGGAAGGAATCCATGGGTAGTGGAAGTGACAGGACAGACATGTTGGCACTTCGCAGGCCACAGTTCTCTGTGGAATGCTCTGGAGTTCTTTTGTAGCGAAGATAGAATCTAGACTAACCCTCTTTTCTCTTAAGGTCGTATTGGCCACTGCCACCTGAGGTGGTGTATGGTGTTGTCTCATGGCAGTGTGTAACTGTCTAATTCAGTTTGTGTTGTTCATTGTTTGAGGTGTTGTGTTGGAATGGTGAACCATTTTTGACCATGGGACAGACTCTTTCTACCCCATTATCTTTGACTCATGACTACTGGAATGAAGTTAAGAATAGAACTGATAATCTGTCAGTAGATTTGAAGAAACAGAGATGGCGACATTGTGTACCTCAGAATGGCCATCTTTTCAAACAGGATGGCCACCTGAAAGATCCTTTTTTTAGAAAAGGGTAGACAGGTTAAAGGAAAATTTTTTCAGAGGGGTCCCGGTTGGCATCCAGACCAGATCCCCTATATAACTGGGGAATCTTGGTTCTCTCCCCCCAACCCATGGGTATGTCTATTTGTTTCACTTTCAGGCCCACTGAAGTTTGAGTTGTTTGTGTTAAAAGATGGTGATGAGGAGAAAAAAGCCTCACATCCTGTGAGAGAAAGGAAGATCTTACCTACCTGAGATCCTGACCACCTCTTATTAGATTGTATTCCTCCTTATCTACCAGACCTCCCTGCAATGTGCAGCCCTGGCAGCACAGGGGAGCAAAGCCCTGGTGGAACCCTCAGCACCCAGACCAAAGGGGAGCCAAGAGGTTCTGGCTGCTAGAACTTGAAGTAGGCAGGCGGTGACCCCTGAGATCACTGTCTTGCCTCTGTGGGCCTATGGATCCCATGATGATCAGGGCAGCCAGCTTTTCCAGTATTGGCCCTTTTTGTCAGCAGATCTGTATAACTGGAGAACTCATAACGCTCCTTTTTTTGAGGACCCTCAGGCTTTTTTTTTGGCCTCATTGATGCCTTTCTCTTTTTAAATCATCCTACTTGGGATGACTGTCAGCAGCTCTTACAGATACTTTCACTACCGAGGAAAGATAGCTTATCCTCTTGGAAGCCAAGAAAATATTCTTTGGACAGATGAAAGGCCAACTCCCTTACAGAACAAGATAGACACAGCCATCCCACTGACCAGACCAGATTGGGATTTCATCATGCCAAATGATAGGGAACATCTGGAAGTCTGTTATCATCAGTCTCTAATGGCAGGGCTCCAAAGGGCTGCACTGTCACCACACTAATTTGGCTAAGGTAAAAGAAATGGAAGAAGGGCCTCCTGAATTCCCTTCAGCTTTTCTAAAACAGCTGATGGAGTTGTTTTGCCCGTTCAAGCCCTGTGACCTAATGTCTGATAAACATAAAGTAAATGTGATAGTAGCTTTTATTGACCAATCTGCCAGTGATATCAAGAAAAAGCTTCAGAATTTAGAGAGATTGCAAGACAAGTTGTTGAGAGATTTGGTGCAGGTAGCTGAAAGGGTGTTCTATAACAGAGAGACTGAGAAAGAAAAATAAGAGAAAAAGCAGAATGAGGAGGAAGCTAGGGAACTGAAGAAAGAAAAGAGAGAGGAAAAGAAATTGACTAGAATTTTGGCCAGAGTGGTTTAAAAAATCAAGAGTTAGGTGAGGTGAGAGTACCTGGCAACCGAAGGAAGCCTTTAGATAAGGATCAGTGCACCTATTGCATAAAGAAGTGGCACTGGGAAAAGATTGCCTGAAGAAAAGGGGGGATAGATCCCACCAAGCCCAAGAGGAAGCCCCGGTCTATATAATACTGGCTCTAGGTGAAGACAATGACCAGGGAGTTTCTGCCTGGACCCCTCCTTGAGCCCAGGGTAACCCTGAGAGTGGAGGAAAAGCCCACCCAGTTCCTGGTGGATATTGGGGCTCAACATTCAGTCTTTCTACAAACTGTGGGCCCATTGTCTGACAAGAAGTCATGGGTTTTTAGGAGCTACTGGCAATAAGCAATATTCATGGCCCTTCCGAAGGACAATGGACCTTGGCCTGGGACGGGTGTACTACTAGTTCTTAGTCATTCCAGAATGCCCCTACCCTCTTCTGGGCAGGGACCGGCTTGCAAAGATTAGAGCCCAGATTCACTTTCTTCCAGAGGGCCCCCCAGGTAAAACACAGACAAGGAAATGCTTACATGTGTTACATGTGTTGACTGTAAAACTCAAGGATGAATACTACCTCTTTGATCAACCAAAAGATAATCCCAGAGATATGGACTGGTGGCTGAATCAGTTCCCTCAAGCATGGGCAGAAACAGCAGACATGGGAGCAGCTAGGAACCAGCCAGTGGTCCATGTAGAGCTGAAAGCCTCTGCCACCCCAGTGGCAGTTCATCAGTACTCAATGAGTAAAGAAGCCCAAGATGGAAGGAGACCTCATATCATAAGGCTGCTAAGTCTGAGAATAGTTAAAAAGTGTCAGTCAGCATAGAACACACCTCTGCTCCCAGTATGGAAGCCAGGTACCAATGACTATTGACTGGTACAAATCTATGTGAGGTGAACAAATGAGTGATGAATTTACATCCCATATAATTATAATCTCATATACTTTGTTGAGCTCTCTTCCCCCAAAAATGACTTGGTACACTGTACTGGATCTTAAAGATGCCTTCTTCTGTCTCTGACTGAGCCAGAGAAGCAAACCAAACCTCGATTTCAAATGGAAGGACCCGACATCAGAAATATCTAGACAACTAACATTAACTTGGCTTCCACAGGGTTTATGAATTCCTGTACTATCTTTGATGAATCTCTACACAATGATCTCACCCCATTTAGAGCAGAAAACCCCCATGTAATCCTTCTTCAACTCATAGATGACATCCTTCTGGCTGCCCCTAACAGAAACATGTACCTCGATGAAACTTGTTGGTTACTAACTGAACTGGAGAAACTGGGATATAGGGCCTCTGCTAAAAAGACCCATATCTGCAGAAAACAGGTCAGTTTCTTGTTATATCTGCTCAAAGATGAAAAAACAGTGGCTAGCAGAGACTAGAAAAGAGATTGTGTTTCACATCCCCTCTTTCTAATGACAAACAAGTGAGAAAATTCCTGGGACTGTGGGATTCTGCCAAAAAATGATAGGCCATTTGAGTGAAGAGAAAAAAAATCAGGATGTTTTTGACACCATTAAGACAGCTCTTATGCCAGCCCCTGCACTGTGACTTACTGATGTTTTCAAGCCTTTCCACTTTATGTGGCAGAGAAGGGAGGAGTAGCAAAAAGGGTCCTAATGTAGAAGCTAGGGCTCTGGAAAAGACCAGTGTCATAACTCTCAAAGAAACTAGACTCTGTGTCAGCTAGATGGCCTGCTTGCTTAGTCAAAAGGAGTTTGATAAGGAGTTGAGGGGGTGAAAAGTCCCAGCTGAAAAGATAATTCTGCCCCCCCAAAGGAGGCAGAGGAGATGGTGAAGCAGATGTACCAGTGGACACACCGAAGAGTTAAGAAACTTGTGCTTACCATGTTAAACATCAAGTTTAACACCCTTGGGCTTACACAGCTGTTTAAAGATATTGTACATGCATGTGTACCCTGTCAAAAAGAGGCTTCTCTCACAATAAAGAGACAACAATGGTGGTGGCAAAATGATCCTAGAAAAAAAAAATCTTTCCACAGTTCGTGGTACCTAAAGTAATTGCCTCAGATAACTAGGCCTGCCTTTGTTGCCCAGGTAAGTTAGGGAGTGGCCAAGTACCAGGGGATTGATTGCAAACTTCATTATATTTACAGACCCTAAAGCTCAAGTAAGGTAGAAAAATGAATAGAATTATAAAGGAGACCTTGACTAAATTGTCCATGGAGAATAGCAGTACAGACTAGGTGGTGCTCCTTTCTTTGGCTCTTTTTAGGGTAAGAAACACCCCTTCAAGGTTTAACTTAACTCCTTTTGAGATCCTGTATGGGGCACCCGCTCCTGTGACCACCTTAGGAGAAGTGACTGGAGTTAGTTGTCATAGTAACAGTTATTTTTATGCTAGGTTAAAAGTACTCCAAGTGCTAGAGAAATAAGTGTGGGCCCTGCTGGCCCACACCTATGAACCAGGGACCCTGGAAAATTCTCACAAGTTCCAGGTCAGAGATGCCATCTGTGTCTGACAACACCAAGCCCAAACTCTAGAGCCATGCTGAAAGAGACCTTAACTAAACTGCCCTCAGAAACCAATGTTGGCTGGGTGGTGTCCCTTGTCCTGTCCCTGTTCTGAGCCCAGAACACCCCTCTTGTGTGGGACCCCCACTCCCTTGACTCCAGCTCTTGACTCACCCCCTCCCCCAGAAATGACTTTTCAGGCTAATAAGAGGCTGTTCCTGGTGCTGTTGACCATCCCAACCTCTGTTAAAGTAAATAGAGTAACTGCCTGACTTCACATAACTCAGACCAGCAGCTACACCTGATGCCAACTGGATAGCAACCAGACACCTGAGCAACCCCCTCCAGCTCAAGATCACTTGCTGTTCCAAAAGGCCAAAAAAAACAACAGACCTTTACTTCTGAAATATCCACACCCTAAAGACACAGGGGTGAAGATTACCCAAATGTATGGGAAAAGAGACTTTTGAATCTAAACTGTGTCCCAGATGTGGCCTTAAAGGGTGGGGCTTAGGGTACGTATACCCAATTTAAAAAATTTCCCTATACATGTGCACTCCAAAGATGGGAAATGCTGGCAGCAGGCCAATCAGTGTGTGGGTGTAAAGAGACACCTACTTTTTCTATGTTACCTAAGGGTGTAGAAAATTCAGTAGTACATATTAGAGGCCATCCAGGGAGTGAGAAAAATATAGTTAAAGATTCAATGGCAAGGATATAGTTTAATGCTTAGACAAGAAAATTGCACTGTACACCCAGATGATGACTTGTGATTCCAAGATTGGAATCAGCTACAAAAAAGGGGGGGAATGTAAAGATGTAATTTGATTGTAAGAATGTAATTTCAGGTATCAGCTTGAACTTAAAATTAAAAGATCCTTAAATTTGAGTTTCAGCTTACACTCAAACATTAGCTGGCCCCAAGGCACATCCTGGGAGAATCACATTCCAAAGACTTAAACAAACATTCCAGGAAGAAATACTGTGGGGCGGTGGGCTGTGAGAAGCAGCTGGTGCTTGGTCGAGCATGAGCTTGGAATCCCAGAACCTTATTGGACAGCAGGAGTTCAGCAGCTTATGCTGACCATCAGTTCCTGGAAAGGTTTTTCCAGCTCAGCTTGACTCTTAGCTACAGGTATAGGGTAACTTATCAACCTCTGCTGTGCATATTAAGACTGCCTTTCAAACCAAGGTAAACTAGATCAAAGGCTGGATCAAGCTGTTTTAATGATCTTTTCTTTTGAACCTGAAACATAGAACATCATAAAACATAGACCACCAATCATTCAAACAACAATTGACACAGGTGGACATTGGTGCACCAAGGAGAAGACAATAAACAAAGAAAGCAGAACTAAGGATTTCCCCTGTGGAAGAGAGAAACTCAAGACATCTTCTGAATTTTCTCTTGTTCCTTGGAGAGCTCTGAAACAGCCTTTTCATTCTTTTTTTGCTGACACAACCCAGAGAGAGAACAACTGCTTTTCAAAACCCTTTTTCTCTCTGATATTCAAGATGGTCCATCTACCTTGTCCTAAAAGCATGTCCTGATCCCATTGTTGCTGTCCGGCTGCCTGATTTTGAGCCACATATTCAGCTGAATATTCTATGAAATAGGCTTTCCAATCTAAATATTGGCCAGGTGTTAAGCAGGGCTGCGCAAGCCTTGTACCCACAAATTTTCAATAGAAGAAATTATACCAATGAAATCCTTGAATTTGCATCAGCTTAGTAACAATTATACAGATTTCTACAATAGATTATAGCTGTGTAGTCAATTTTACCTCTTCTTTCCTGTTCCAATAAAACCATTACTTTCCCCTAGAAAGACAGTCTAATATTAACCACCTCAGTCCCCAAGTTCAGGGAATTGGGGCACCATCTCTTCATTAACTTCTTCAAGCTGAACATGGGCATTGAGATATTAGAAGAGGGATGAGGGAAATGGTAAATTGATAAGCCTCTGATGCCTGTGTTAACTGCATCCTGCTGGAAGTCCAGGGCATCAGTGAACATGCAGGTGATAAGATTCATTCACCAAAGCTGTGTATTCTGTAATATACAAATCTCAAAACAAATTTTAGTATCAAGATAATTATTTTGTTTGATTCTCTGGAATCTAGTCTTCTGGAGGCCTACCTCTGTCATATCTGATCCATATAATTCTAGAAGATATAACTACTACTTTAATGACCTCATCAAAAAGCTCATAGAAAAACCTTTTTTCCCCTAAATTAGCCTTTTCTTAAGCCAGTAACCAGAAAAACCTATACATTGACCTTTTGTCCAGAGGAAACATTGAGAGGAAAAATATAACTATACAACTCAAAATCACACCCATTTTAAAAGTTAAATCAATTAACATTATCATTCTTGGACCCTTCATTCCTTGGCCATCTTAAGATCCTTCCCCGAAACCGAAACCTCATCCACGGCCTGTAAGAACTTTTCCAAAGTAGCCTTCTTAAGCTCTACTCCTTTTCATTTTTCTGCTTAACTTGTCCCAAAACTGGGAACTTTATAGTCTCTAAACTGAGAACTTATCCTTGTCCCACTTACCTGGGAACTTTATAGTCTCTTCTGAGAGCCTGACTTGTCCCACTAACAGGGAACCCACTTTCACTTTCAATTGTCACTTTCAACTGTCACTTTCAACTGTCACTTTCAACTATCACTTTCAACTCTCACTTTCAACTCTCGCTTTCAACTGTCACTTTCAACTGTCACTTTCAACTGTCACTGTCAACTGGCCCCAATACTGGGAACCTATCTTGTTTCCTACCCGAGAACCTAACTTGTCCCACTTACCTGGGAATTTACCCAGTCGACTGTCCTGAAGCCGCAAGAAGTTCTGAGCATGTCCCAAGAGGTTTTGGTGGATCCTGGGTTTCAGCACCACTCGTCGCTACCCGAGTCTGACCAGCAGAATAAGGCAACGGCAACCATGTTCTTCTTCAAGCAGTTTATTCAACTATCCCTGTACAGCGAGTTTCTTCTCTCTCCCTTCTTCTCTTGTCTCTTCTCTTCCCAGCTCCCGCAGCCCCTTATAAGCATTGCCTTCATCCTATCATCAACTGCTACAAAGTCACTGGTGATTGGCCACTCTCAATGATGAGAGGTGGGGTGATTGGGTAACCACACCTTTCAGCACATACAACTCCATATATGGAGTTGTCTTTTCTCAAGCAATGCCTATGCCAAGCGCCACCTTGTAATGGTGAGAGCGGAGCTCTGCTCCCAGGTCCTGGATTTTTCATTTAGCTTCAGCCCTCCAACAACCCTTCCCACAAAGTGGTTTATGGCCATCAGTCAGGAGGAACAGTGCCTCAGGCTCTTCCACATGCAAATGAGGTATCTCCGAGCTCTCAGACAAAGCCAATAGGCATTATCTGCTGCTAGATGCTAATCCACCCTGAAAATGTATATAAGGGCTCTATTTAGAAGAAGTAGAGTGCTCAAGAATCACCCTGGTGTCTGAGACTTCTGCCACGAGAGCTGTAATACTTGGAGAGAGATCTGCTCTTCCAGAACCTGCCTGGGACACCAAGTTGCCTCCTTGCCAGCTAGCTGCCTTCATATTGGCTCACCCGGGGCCTGGACCAGCTCAGTGTGGAGAGACAGGTGCAGCACCTAGGAGAGACCAGTCACTGACAGCGGCAGCAAGCAAACACGGGCAGCAGCGTGGGCAGGCAATCTCCCCTCCTGTTCACTCTCTATGTTCTTTGGCCCAAACCTCCCGAATTAGGCTGGGCCAGATACCTACAGACAATGTAGAAGCAGGCCAGAGACAGCACAGAAACTGTAGTGAACCCTCTGTGCTCTCACCCTATCCCCAGCCAGGAGATCATCCAGAAAAAGGGACCTACAAAAGATCCAAGATAGGAGTTTATCAGGGAGATGAGCCCCTAACACAGTACACCTGGGTAAACAGAAACCACTTAAGCTGACCCTCTTTGTTGTAAATGTAATGAGCTAGCAGCCAATCAAGTATGTACACGCCTCCTTAAGGACTATTTAAGCTGGCACCATTTGGGGTTCTTTCTCTTCCTCTTTCCATCGCAATAAATGCTTGCTGCAGAAGGTTCCTGGTGCCTGCGTGCGTTTTTGCTGGCGAGACAATTGCGTGGGTTACAGCTGGTACCGAAATCCAAGACGCCGGGAAGCCTCACCACCTCCAGAGCCGAGGAGACCCTCCATTATGGAGGAGAGGATTCAGAACTGCAGGACAAAGGTAAACTCTGAAAGGCATTTTTGGTCTTGATTTGTCCCATCTCTCACCTCAATTGGCAGGAGCAGTTGTAGCATTCCCTCTGGTTTTAGTAGCGCTCGATCTCTTTCTTTTGGTTTCATTTTGCTTCCATAAAGGCTGGTGTAAAGAGACTTGCCGCCATTGGGCGTGGTTAGACAGACGTACATAAGCCGAGGTGCCCCTCCCTGTGTGTCAGCTTCTCTTGTAGATAAGAGAGCAGCTTGGGGGCTTCACATTCCGTGATTACGGTGCTTCAGTCACTCTTCCGACAGCATGAATTAAAAGTCTCTACAAAAACATTGGAGGGGTTTGTGAAGGAGGTAGACCGTGTGGCGCCCTGGTATATATGCTCAGGGTCGCTAATGCTCACCTCCTGGGACAAACTGGAGGGTGACTTGATTAGAGAACAGTAGAATGGGAAATTAAAGCCTGGAACTAGACCCCTGTGGAGGCTTGTGAGATCGTGTTTACAGGACGAGAAATGCCGCTCGACTATAGTGATAGGCCAGGGAGTGTTGGAAGAATTACAGGACAGCATGTCAGAAACAGAGTGAGATAAAAGGTTGGGAGCTCACAAAGAAAGAAAAGGTATACCTAAGATGAAAGGCCCTTCCAAAGACGCCCAGTCTGCAGAGGAGAGAGATAAGGGAAAGTACGCCCTGGGAGAGAAATGTAAGGAGAACAAAGATAAGAGAAAAGATGCCCTGGGGGAGAAGCGTGAGGAGGGAGAAAGGAAGCCAGAAAGGAAATCTCTTTATCCGGTACAGGAACTGGAGGCCTTAGAGATTGATAGCTCTGAGTCAGAGGAACTAAGCCCCTCTGAGGAAGAAGACTTAGATGAAGAGGCAGTCCGCTATGAGGAGGAAAGGTAATATCCAGATGAGCGGCTGCCACTACAAAATCAAAAGCAAAAGAAAACAGGAAATAGGAACCGCTTGGCCTCTCAGCCTGTTGTGCCCTCCTGACCTATTGTCCCCAGTGCCCCTCTGCCTTATGTGGAGAAGCGCTGCTCAGACTCCTTCCTTTCGAAGGGAGATAAAAGAAAGTTATTACAAGCCTTTCCGGTATTTGAGATTGTGGAGGGAGGTTGTGGGGAAAAATCTCACGGGCGGGGGGAAGGGAGTCTGGCGACAGAATCTCAGGGCGGTCCGGCACCAGGGCTTCCCGTGCTGCCAGCGGAGGATCCCACGTTCACGCAGCTGTCGGTGGGCGGGCCAGCGGCTGCATGGGCAAGGTTCCAAGGTTCTAAAAGCTGGGAATCAGGCGGAGAGACCATGAACATGTGGAGGCTGATTTTCCAAAGCTTTTATTGTTCATGGCATGGTGAATGGGCGCAACTGGTACTCTTCCCCCGCCAAAAGCCAGGGGAGACCAGTCTTATAGGGAAGGGAGAAAGGGGAGGGAATAACTTAATTAGCTACGCCCCTGGCCTTTTGATAATTCATTAATATTTAAATCTCTGGAGGTGGAGACTTGTTAGTCACACCCTTTACCTGTCCTACGTGACTGAAGGTAACAGGTTAAATGGAGTTACCTCGTCCAAGGCCCAACAGGAGGTCGCGTCCACCCACCGGTAGAATATACCCCTATTAAGGAACTTGCTGAATCAGTTAACAGATATGGAATTGATGCTAATTTCACAGTCATGCAGCTTGAGCGACTTGCCACTATGGCAATGACTCCGAATGATTGGCAAAATACAGTAAAAGCTGCTCTCCCTAATATGGGACAGTACATGGAATGGAAAGCCTTATGGCATGATGTTTCTCAAGTACAGGCTAGGGCCAACGCCAATGCGGAAGGCAGTCAAAGAGAGTGGATGTTTGAAGTGTTAACAGGACAAGGACAGTTTGTTAATGACCAAACAAATTACGATTGGGGAGCATATGGCCAAATTTCAGCTGCTGCTATTAAAGCATGGAAGGCCCTCTCAAAGAAAGGTGAGGCCGGGGGACACCTAAAAAAAAATTACAAGACCCCCAAGAGCCATTCTCCGACTTTGTGGCTAGGATGACAGAAACAGCAGGCAGGATTTTTGGAGACCCGGAGCGAGTTAAACCACTGATAGAACAACTGGTGTATGAAAATGCCTCACCAGAGTGCAAGGCAGTCATTACCCCTAGAAGAAATAAAGGGTTGACAGACTGGATAAAGGTTTACTGAGGACTTGGAGGCCCGCTTACTAATGCTGGCCTTGCAGCAGCTATCTTACAAAGCCAAAACCGCCCAAGTCCTGACAGCCATAAAGTCTGCTATAACTGTGGCAAACCGGGTCATTTGAAATGAGAATGTCGTGCTTCCACGCAAAAAAGAACTTCAGGGCTTTGTACCAAATGCAAAAAAGGTTATCATTGGGCTCATGAGTGTCATTTAGTTAGAGATATTCAAGGAAAGCTTATTCAACATGATTCCCCACCAGTGGAAAGAGATGAAGGCATTCCAAAAAACGGGTTTCTGGGCCCCAGATCCCAGGCCCAGAACTCACGGCCCAACCCGGGGCATCATATGGGTAATGAGCGAGCAGCCAGTCAAGTATGTACATGCCACCTTAAGGACCATTTAAGCTGGCACCGTTTGGGGTTCTTTGTCTTCCTCTTTCCATCGCAATAAATGCTTGCTGCAGAAGGATCCTGGTGCCCACGTGCGTTCTTGCTGGTGAGATGATTGCGCGGGTTACAGCTACCTAAAAATATTTCATAATGCACTATGAACAATAACTAAGCAGGGATATTTTAAATGTACATCAGGCTGAGAACTGAAATAAAAGCACCTGAATGTTTTGCTAGTTTGCTTATGTTATTACCTAATAGTTGTTAGTAACAACCCTCCCAAGTTGTCTGAATGTGAAGCAAAAGTGTGTGTGTGTGTATGATATAATTTGTATTTATATAAATATATTTATTGAGGTGGATAGATGGTGGTAGTTTCATTAATGGGAAATCCACTTTGCAGCCCAGGCTGGTCTCAAACTCACAGTAACCACAGCTTTGTCAAGGATAAAGACAGGATTGCTAGGGCTGCCATCAGCTCAAGGTTCAGTAAAATTCCCGCCTTAAGGGATAAGAAGAAGGCTTGGGGTTTTGATTGTGGTTAGTTTTCCTTTGTTATTTGAGGCAGAGTCTCTCTATGCAGCTCTGGATTTCCTTGAACTTGCTATACAGACCAAGTTAGCCTTAAACTCACAGAGATTCATCAGTTTCTCACTCTCTAGTGTTGGGATTAGAGGCATGCTCCACTATACCTGATTAATGGAGTTTGTTTGTTTGTTTGTTTTGTTTTTAAGATTAATTTATTTTTATTTATATGAGTACAATGTAGCTGTCCTCAGACACACACCAAAACAGTGCATAAGATCCCATTACAGATGGGTGTGAGCCACTGTGTGGTTGCTGGGAAATTGAACTCAGGGCATCTGGAAGAGCAGTCAGTGCTCTTAACCACTGAGCCATCTCTCCAACCCCTAAGGTTTGTTTGTTTTGTTTTAAATAAAGATTTACATTCTTTGAAATGTGTGTGTGTGTGTGTGTGTGTCTGTCTGTCTGTCTGTCTGTCTGTCTGTCTGTCTGTGAGAGTATCATCCTTTGGAGCTTGAGTTATAAACAGTTATGACCTATTTGATGAGAATTGAACTCATAAACTCTAAAAGAGCTATATGTGATGTGCTCTTAACTACTGAGCCACGTCTCCAGTCCTGTCACTGACTTATAAAACAGAATAGCTATTGAATTTCAAACAGTGCCCTGAAAGCTAAGGGATGTGAACCATAACAACTAAAGTCATGACATTTCTAGTGAGCACTTGGGAAAAATGAAAGAGGGAAACAGGAAGCTACCCAATATCAGCAACATTTGACAATTCATTGTTCTGACAAACATGCCAAACTCCTCTTATATTGTCTCTGTTCATGTATGTCTTTTCTATAAACAAAAGATTAACTGCAGATAGTAACTATTGGATATTAATAATATTTTTGTGTTAGTATCTAGCACTGGTCCAGACATTTAGCTGATTTGAAGAAAAGGAGTACTAATTAACAAATGCAATGTGATGAAAAATAATGGAAGTTTCTACCTGGAATGCATGCTTACCTTAAGATGCTAAAATGCACATACACACACAAAACAAAGCAAACCTGGTATATTTTAAATGTATATGGAATGTAAACTAAATAGACCCCCCCTTATATTATCTTAATTTCCTTGCAATAAAAAAAAGTTCTTTCAGTCTCAAACTTCAATAGCAATGATTGAAAGTAATTCAAGGTTGCAGTCTTCATAGTAGCTTTCTTCCATAATGGTTGTTTACAGTATCTAGAGATTTTTACCTTGCACAATTCCATAAGTGAACAACCATGAAAAATTACTCATTTTAGCTCATAGCACTAAAATCTACACTAAAAGTTTTTTTATTCTCTTAGCACCTGCAGAACTGAATGTAGTACCAATGACTTCCAGCCTCAGCTATTAGGGAGACCAAAGAACAAGGATCATAGGTTGCAGGTCATCTTAAACCCAAAGCAGACTCTGTCTGAAGAAAATCAACAACCAATTAAATGATCAACAACAAAAAAACATATCAGCCATCTCATCTACAAAGACTGTCTGAGCTGTTTAAATGCAAAGAAAATTTGATTACCACACCCCCTCCTCTGCTTTCTATCCATTTACAGATAAAAACATTACTTTGGGTGTGTCTACCTTGCTTAGTACCCAGGAAGCCCTTTCTTATCTCACTAATTCCAGAGGTACTCTATAAAACAATGTGACCATGTGGTTGCAACATAACAGTGAGAATCCTGGAGATGGTTACCGAAGGACAAAGAAGCAGGTAGTCCGCACAGCATAGAATAGCTGGGCAAGCAAATAGTTAATTTCCAAGGCAAGATAGCATCTGATTTCATCATATCATCCTAAATAGTGTATAATTTAATGTGTAATTTAAAACTGTTGAAGATCTCACTTCTTAATTTTTTTCAATTAATATTTTCAAATAATGGGTACTTGTGGGAAGCAGCTCCGCTCTCGCCATTACAAGGTGGCACTTGGCATAGTCATTGCTTCAGAGAAAAGACAACTCCATATATGGAGTTGTATGTGCTGAGAGGTGTGGTTACCCGATCACCCCACCTCGCGTCATTGAGAGTGGCCAATTAGTGACTTCGTGGCAGCTGCTCATAGGATCAAGGCAATGAATATAAGGGGCTGTGGGAGCAAGGGAAGAAGAAGAGAAAGAGAGAGGAAGCATACTGTACAGGGATAGCTGAATAAACCGCTTGAAGAAGAACACGGTTGCTGTTGCCTTATTCTGCTGGTCGGAAGTGGTGCTGAAACCCAGGATCCACCAAAACCTCTTGGAACGTGTTCAGAACTTCTTCTGGTTTCAGGAGAGTCGACTGGGTAAGTTTCCAGATAATTGGGACAAATTAGGTTCTCGGGTAGGAGACAAGATAGGTTCCTGGTATTGGGATGAGTTGACAGCAAGGGTTGACAGTGAGAGTTGACAGCGAGAGTTGACAGAGAGAGTTGACAGTGAGAGTTGAAAGTAAGAGTTGAAAGT
The DNA here is from genome assembly GCF_011762505.2 of Arvicanthis niloticus. Classification (NCBI taxonomy): domain Eukaryota; kingdom Metazoa; phylum Chordata; class Mammalia; order Rodentia; family Muridae; genus Arvicanthis; species Arvicanthis niloticus. Next base: position 23,253,280 of record NC_047677.1, read on the forward strand.
GACAGTTGAAAGCGAGAGTTGACAGTGAGAGTTCAAAGTGACAGTTGAAAGTGAAAGTAGGTTCCCAGTTACTGGGACAAGTCAGGCTCTCGGAAGAGACGATAAAGCACTAAAGTGAAACTAGCCAATAAAGTTCCGGGTTTTTGGACAAGTTTCTTATAAGATGGGAACTTCACAAAGTCACCCATTTTTTTTTTTGCCCTGAAAGAGCTTTTAAAACCCAAAGGGCTGGGGATAAAGTCCTGTACATTAAAAAAATGTTTACAAGAAATTGATAAAGTGGTCCCATGGTTTGCTGTTTCAGGTCTCTTGACACTTAGAAGCTGGGATAAGCTTGGGAGGGATCTTGATCTTGTATGGGAGCAAGGAGAGTTAAAAGGTGGTGTCCGCCCTTTGTGGAAGTTGGTGCGCATCTGCATCCAGGATAAAGAAGGAAGATGTCAGAAGGAACTTAAAAAAGAATCCAAAGCGTTAGAGCAATTAAAAGAGGAGAGATCGGCAAAGTTAGAGGAATCAGAAGAAACAGATGAGGATCGAGAGGATACTGATACCGAGGAAGAGCTAGAAAAAGTAGTAAGAAGGCTGGAGAAGGCAGAACTTAATGTGGAACCTTCTGCCTCAAGGCTGCCAAATTTGCCGTGGCCACCACCCTATGTCCCAGAATTAGCTATGTGTAGCGGACAGAGTTTCTGTCCAGAGGCCTGGAGAGAAGCTAGGGCACAGCAGTGCTTCCCCGTATTTCACGATGGAGGGGGAAATAGAGTACATGAGCCCTTGGAATTTAAAATAATTCAACGGCTTGCAGAGGGGGTCCGTGCTTATGGCACCAGTGCAGCTTTTGTCATAGCACAATTAGAATCTCTTCATCAATTTTGCATGACCCCAAGTGATTGGATGAGCCTAGCCAAGGCCTGCTTAACTCCTGGCCAATATCTTGATTGGAAAGCATTTCTCATAGCGTTCTCAGCAGAGCAGGCCGCTGCTAATGCGGCTGCAGGCCAACAGGCCTGGAATCAAGACATGCTACTAGGACAGGATAGGTTTGCCAACCAACAGATTAATTACCCAATGCAGGTATACAAGCAGATTAATCAATTAGGCACCAGAGTGTGGAAGGCCCTTCCTAATAGGGGAGAAGTACAAGGGAACCTAACAAAGATAACCCAGGAGTCGACTGAACCTTTTGCTGACTTCGTGGCCAGAATGGTAGAGGCCGCTGGTAGAATTTTTGGGGATCCTGATGCAGCCATGCCATTAATAATCAAACAGCTAATTTTTGAACAGTGCACCAAGGAGTGCCGACAGGCTATCAACCCCTATAAAAGTAAGGGATTGGAGGTCTGGATGAAGATATGCAGGGAGATAGGTGGACCGCTATCTAATGCTGGTTTAGCAGCTGCAGTCATGCAACTTAGAAGGAAGCAAGGAACCAATTCTGGGAATTGCTTTAGGTGTGGTCAGCCTGGCCACCTAAAGAACTGCCACCAAAAAGGAGGGAGTGGGAGAGTTTCTAAACCCTCCCCAGGGCTCTGCCCTTGTTGCAAAAAAGGGAACCATTGGGCCAATGAATGTAGATCAGTCAAGGACATAAATGGGCAACTGCTTGCTCCCGGGTTTGGTGGCACTAAGCCAAAAAATGGGGCACAGTGCCCCTGTCCTCAGGGCCCTCAAATATATGGGGCAATGGAGGAGGAGAGATCCTGGCCATCCCTGAGAAAACCAATGACATAGAATCAGCAAGAAGGGCAACAAGAGGAAGTGCAGGGCTTGACCTCTGTTCCACCACCAGACTTGTACTAACACCCCAAATGGGACCCCAGTTGGTAGACTCAGATTTCAAAGGACCCTTGCCTGAAGGAACAGTGGGACTCTTGATTGGTAGAAGCTCTACCACTATGCAGGGGATCATTGTTCACCCTGGAGTAATTGATTCTGACTATACTGGCATTGTAAAAATCATGGTATATTCTCCCAGGGGAATAGCTGTGATCTCCCCAGGGGATAGACTTGCACAATTACTTGTGCTACCAAGCTGCCATTCTTTGTTTCCCTCAGCTGATAAAGAGCGGCAAGATCGAGGGTTTGGATCCTCAGGCATGCCTTATATAGGCTATGCCATAGATTTAGAACAGAGACCCCTTATTGAGTTACAGATAGAAGGAAAAAGTATTCTCAGCCTCTTAGATACAGGAGCAGACGAAAGTATTATAGCCATAACAGATTGGCCTAAAGGTTGGCCTATTCAAAAGTCATAACAATTATTACAAGGGCTAGGATATAGCAAATCCCCTGATATAAGTGCCCGATCTTTAACATGGAAGGATCGAGAAGGTCATTCTGGCACTATGCAACCCTATGTTTTAGAAATTCCTGTGTCATTGTGGGGAAGAGATCTGTTGAAAGACATGGGTTTTATATTGACTAATGAAGCAGATTATGGAACAGCTGCCCCAAAGCTTATGAAACGCATGGGGCACCACCCTGAACATGGGTTGGGAAAGTACCTACAGGGCAGGAAATCTCCTATACTACCCAACCCGAAAAAGGGAAGAACAGGGCTGGGTTTTTCCCAGGGGCCACTGAGGAAGCATTACCTATAACATGGAAAGTTGAGGATCCAGTTTGGGTTCCTCAGTGGCCCTTCTCCTCAGAAAAGCTACAGACAGCCACAGAATTAGTAAATGAGCAATTGGCTTTAGGGTGATATTCAATCATCCACATCTCCTTGGAATACGCCAATTTTTGTTATCAAAAAGAAATCTGGAAAATGGAGATTATTGCATGATCTTAGAGCCATTAATGCCCAGATAGAAGTTATGGGACCTGTTCAGAGGGGCTTACCATTGCTCTCTACCTTACCAGAGGAATGGCCGCTTATAGTAATAGATATAAAAGATTGCTTCTTTTCCATTCCCTTGTGCAAACAAGATGCCAAGCGTTTTGCCTTTACTCTTCCCTCCATTAATCATGCCCAACTAGACTGGAGATATGAGTGGGTTGTTTTGCCTCAAGGTATGGCCAACAGTCCTACCATGTGTCAACTCTATGTGGATAAGGCATTAGTTAATGTTAGACAAAAATTCCCAAAGCTTTATTGTTATCATTATATGGATGATATTTTATTGGCTATAAAGAGTAAACAAATTTTAGAAGAAGCATATATATTGATGGTTGAGGAATTGAGACATTTTGGCCTAATTATAGCCCCCCGAGAAGGTACAACAAGACAAAGTAATTAATTATTTGGGATCTGTCATTACTACAAAAGAAATAAGGCCACAAAAATTCAAGTATGTAAGGATGGATTGTGTACCTTAAATGATTTTCAGAAATTGCTAGGGGATATTCCATGGATTCGGCCTTGTTTATGATATTCTAATAGCCAATTACAACCACTATATGATATATTGCCAGGAAATGTTGATTTGATGTCTCCTAGAAGTTTGACACCTGAGGCTCGAGTAGCCCTGGATGAGGTAGAAAAGGCCCTGTCGACCTCTTACTTGTGTAGGAGGGTTTTAACAGCCCCTTTAGAATTGTGTATCTTATCTACCCCAAAGAAGCCCACTGGAGTTCTTTGGAAGGGAGGACCTTTGCTTTGGATACATCCAAAAATATCACCTGGAAAGATCTTGGAGTATTATCCAAGTGCTGTGGCTGCTTTGTCCTTACAAGGGTTACAACAAAACATACAATATTTTGGAAGTGAGCCACAAAAAATTGTGGTGCCCTATACAGCCCAACAACAAGAGGTATTATGTTCCACCATGGATGATTGGGCTATATTGAGATGTTCCTTTTTAGTTATTATTGATAATCATTTACCCAAGGATCCCTTATTACAATTTATAAAAGAACATCCAGTGGTTTTTCCAAGGATGACTAGTGCTGTTCCGTTAAAAGATGTAAAAATAATATTTACTGATTGATCTAAAACTGGCTGTGGCTCATATGTGGTTTCTAGTGATAGCCCCAAAGTTGTCCAGTTTGCCATAGAGTCCCCTCAGGTAATTGAATTACGAATTGTATTAATGGTATTTAAAAAATTTAAAGAATCTTTTAATTTAATTTCTGATTCCCAGTATGTGGTAAATATTCTTAAGATATTGGAAGCAGTAGGAAAAATAAATGTTAAAAGTACAATTCGAGAAATTTTAATTCAATTACAGCAGGAAATTTTAAATAGGAAATATCCATTTTATGTACAACATATTCGAGCTCATACTGGACTTCCTGGTCCATTGGCAGATGGAAATGATTTGGCAGATAAGACTACCAGAGCCATCTTTATATTCTCTGCTCATACTCCTGTTCAAAATGCTAAGACATTCCATGAACAATTTCATGTCAATGCACGTGCATTGGTTACTCGCTTTAAGATCTCTTGCGAGGAGGCTCATAGCATTGTGAAAAGCTGTAATTCCTGTCTGCCATATATTGCTATCCCAACTGTGGGTGTTAATCCCCAGGGTTTATGCCCTTTGCATATTTGGCAAATGGATGTTACACACTTTTCTGAATTTGGAAAATTAAAGTATGTACATGTATCTGTAGACACTGCCTCTGGAGTCATAGCCGCTTCGGCAATGAGCAGCAATGGCCTGAGAAAAAGCAAGACATGTCATTGTGCATTGCTTTGAGGCATGGAATGCCTGGGGAATGCCAAAGTCCTTAAAAACAGACAATGGCCCAGCTTACACCTCCTCCCAATTTGAGAGCTTTTGCAAAGCCATGGGAATATCTCATTCCACTGGACTCCCATATAACCCCCAAGGACAGGGCATAGTTGAGCATGCCCATAGAACCTTGAAGGAGTGTTTAATAAAACAAAAAGGGGGAGTAGGTATGGGAAAGACACCTAGAGAATGACTTGCTATTGCTCTTTTTACTCTCAATTATTTTCAGTTGGACAAAGAGGGTAAGTCCGCGGCAGAGAGACATGAGCAACAGTCTCCAGCAAATAAAGGACAAGTGTTATGGAAGGATATCCTTACTGGTCAGTGGAATGGCCCAGACCCAGTGTTGGTGTGGGCGAGAGGGTCTGTTTGTGTTTTTTCCACAGGATGGGCAACAGCCATTGTGGGTTCCAGAGAGACTTACTCATCCAGTGCAAAGCTGACAACAGAAGCTCCTATCTAATCATGATGTTGCTAGTGAAGATGATGCTCATGCTGATGGTGATGGGGGAAAAGATCCTGACCCTGCAGGGAGAAACTAAAGAGTTCAGATGGGAATGCCTAGATTAGTTCCTTGGCTGGTGGAGGCCCCATCAGCTATGACCCTGTTTAGGACATGCAGGGATTTTGGTATTACTGCCGCCATTGTGACACCTATTGCAGTGTCAGCTACTGCTGCTACTGCAGCAGGCCAATGCGGCTATGGCCCTGGATACACAGAGGCAGATTAATTCTCAATTGAGAGCCGGCATTATGCTGGTGAATCAAAGAGTGGATCTAGTTCAGGAGCAAGTAGATGTGCTCATGGAATTAGCTCAGTTGGTCTGTCAGTGGAAGTATACAGGTCTTTGTGTGACATCTGTAAGATATGAAAATGCAAGTCAAGCAGCTCATTTGTCTAGAAATTTGCCTCAGTATTTTACCAGAAATTGGACAGAAGATTTCGAGGGCTTGATGCAGAAGCTGTGGCTAGCCATGGTGCATGTGAATTCCACCCATGTTGACCTTTCTGTTGCTGAGGGCCTGGCCTCCTGTATCCGATCTGCAATGAACCACCTAAAAGAATGGGTGGGAATTGCAGCCCTTAGCTTTTGCCTTGTTCTTGTCAGTTGCCTAGCATTATGGTCCATTCTGAAGATGCATATGCAACAGCGCAATGCTAATGCCATGATTGTTCAAGCATTTGCTGCTCTTGAAGGAGGCTAGTCCCCGAAAATCTGGCTAAGCTATTTGAAGATCTCTGAGTTGTAACATGCAGCAGGATGTAGGGCGTAGCACCGCAGAGGGCGCTGTATGCCCTCGGACATATGTCTGACTGCATACATATTTTGCCCTAGTTCCTGTCCCCTGGAAAACAGCATCGGGTTGGGTCGCCCATGGTAACCATACTGTAGACGGCAGGTGGTGAAAATGGGGTTGACAATCTCCCTTCAAATACAGGGGGTCAGACCTCTATGTCCTTCTGCTTGCATAAAACAAAAAAGGAGGAGCTGTGGGAAGTGGCTCCGCTCTTGTGATTACAAGGTGGCACTTGGCATAGGCATTGCTTGAGAGAAATATATGGAGTTGTATGCGCTGAGAGGTGTGATTACCCGATCACCCCACCTCGTGTCATTGAGAGTGGCCAATTAGTGACTTTGTGGCAGCTGCTCATAGGATCAAGGCAATGAATATAAGGGGCTGTGGGAGCAAGGGAAGAAGAAGAGAAAGAGAGAGGAAGCGCGCTGTACAGGGATAGCTGAATAAACCGCTTGAAGAAGAACACGGTTGCCGTTGCCTTATTCTGCAGGTCAGACGTGGGTAGCGACAGGTACTTGGAAAACTAAACATCATACTTCAAGGTCTTTCTCAGCTGACTTTGAAAAGGGATTTCTGTTTCTAGCCTTTGAAACTGGAAGAATCCAGACGAACATTTAAGGATACTGAAAAATAAGAATCCTTTCTCTTCTCTTCTCTCTCTTTCTCTCTCTCTCTCTCTCTCTCTCTCTCTCTCTCTCTCTCTCTCTCTCTCTCTCTCTCTCTGTTTCTCTCTCTCTCTCTGGTATTTATGACCCACTAAAGTATCTGTGCTAGGCTAGCACTTTCCTTTACTGAGTTATAGTGCAGAATTCATTTTGGGGTGCTTATATGTAGGGCTGTGAAAGGGGTGATTATAGAGGTGAGACACCACATGCCAATGAGATCCATAAATTTTGTTTTAGAGTTTTCTAGAAGCTACATTTTAAAAGTAAAAATGTGTGAAATTCAATGTAACAATATATTATACTTCTCTAATATCCAAAATGTCATTTAAACATGCAATCTATTTTTAAATTCTCTGTGTATGGCTGTTATTTCCTCTTCATTTCAGCAATATTCTTTATGAATGGACTCTCCACTGATCAGGGTTATATCCTGTCTGTTCTTTTTAGCATACTTCAAGAGATAAATTTAAGTTTTTGTTTTCAATATCAATGTTATCTGTTCTCTACCTCCATTAAAATAATAGTGTGTCTGTGTGTGTGTGTGTGTGTCTGTGTGTGTGTGCTTTCTGTCTAGCCTTTCTATCTCCAACACACTGTGGTCAGGATGGTTACATTTGAGTTGTCAGAAAGGGAACTTTTAAAACAGGAGGGCCTCAATTAGATAGCTTTAGTTGTGTTCTGGAACCACAGAGATTTACCCAGGTGATTCTAATGTAAGTGATTGTCTGTATGATAGATGTTTGTAGAGATATTAGTTCAGTATGACTGTAATCCCAGTATACCCAAGAGCATCCATGCATATTGAGGCTACCCTGATATACATATTAAGTTCTGGGCCAGCCTATACTACATGGAGAGTGCTTGTCACACTTAGATTGTCCCCATACCAAATTATGTTGTTTATTAACATGTAATTAAGTGAACTCTATATTTTCAGATTTAGTCAAATTGAATTTTTTAGAAACAAGAGTTTTTAAAAATAAATAATTCAAGGTAATACCACTAGTGCTAAGGTAATATAAGAACTGTTAACATTCCCCTACTACTTTAACCTTCAAGTAGAGAGTTCTTTGGAAGATTCAGATCAAACTCTGAGAAGATCAGGTAAGTGTTATGATTGTTTGCTTTATACATTTTGTTCATTAATTATTTGGACTTAATTTACATTTCTGATGTCAGATTCTTTGGGTGGAAACTGTAATTATGAAAAGTTTTATAGGAGACCTTAAAAATGAGTGGGTAACCTGTCAGAAGCATGCACATTGGTGTGAGTAATTTTAAGTAGCCACTCAGTAGCTAGGTCACAGAAGCATCATTCAGAGAGAGCAGGTTATTCAAACACTACATTAAAGACAAAAGGCACGCCATAAATAAATAAATTCTCATTTTTTAAGAATGAAAACATGCAGGTAATAAAAATAAAAAATATTCTAGATTAAATGTATGGACTCTGTGTCCAAATTTTTGTTATGGAAACTTCAGGGGGGGGGTGGCTAGCACTGTGACTGTGGATAATTTGGTTGACACCTGAGTAGCCCCATTTCCCCATCTATATGTTTAGAATTATAATAATCCTTTTCAGCTCGAATTATAGGAAAATATATTTAACGTATTACTAGATGTTTCCTCATGTATTGTTAGATGATTTATGGCTACAATACAGTATTATAAGATTTAGTTAACATCATTGATGTTATTTGTTTCTTTAGAGTAAATATTTGTGCGAATATGATGCTTAAATCGTGCTTGGCACTTATTGACTTCTCAGTAATTAGAGTTCATGATTTCAATAAATATTTATTTCACAAAATGGATTCTGTGTTTTTACTTCTAGGTGAATAATTATGGACAAAACAAATGAATATTTGGTTAACTTTAAAGGACATAATTTTGTGAAAGATGTTGTGAACATTGAGGATTTAGAAAAAATGGAAGAATTTGAAATTAGAGATGATGATGTCTTCATCATCACATACCCAAAATCTGGTAAGTGCCATCAATGTCTCCTTTGGTTTAGTACTATGTGTGTAAAACAGGTTCCTGTCTACTCACCAAGAATAGGAAAAACACATTCACATAAGAATTTATGATCAGATAAAATGTAAATGAAACTTCCATCTCTAGGACAGAAGGCCACTTTCAGTGCATATACTGTACACTATGATGGCAAGTAGGAATGTTATGGGAATAAAATGTGCAGCATAGGGCCAAGAGCAGACACTTGTTCAGCACTGGCTTGTTCTTCCAGACAGGAATGATATAGTCTGAAACATTTTCTTCTGAATGCAAATGCTTCATTATTTAGTATGAATTTTATACTGAATATCATTTACATTAAATATTTCACTGAAACTGAGATCTACTTATCACAGTTTAAGAAGCATGTGTAAAATTGAGTATTTTCTCCTTGCCCCAGGTCCCTGGAATAATGACTAAGGGACTCAAAATATACCTATAAGCACCTTGGCCATAAGCTTTGGTTAGTTCTTTGATTAGATCATAAGTTTATATACCATTGATTTGAATCTAAGTTCTACTACATGACTGGTTACCTCTGTTCAACTCCCATGCTTCAGGTCTTTTCCATATTTCTGGACTCCTTCTTCTCCACCCACATATCTTCCTCTATCTCTGTACCAGATTTCCAAGCTTCTATTACTTTGGATGACATACATTTATGACCCATATGACCGTTCTTTCTATATCTTCATTGCATGGGAAACTTTTGCCCTGAAGCATTATTATTATTATAGAAGAATATAGTCTTATGATCTGTTTGTTTACAGTCTTTTAGGGAATGATTTGATTGTTCACACAACCACAGCAATGGAATTTTTGTGCTGTAATTGTCCAACCATAATTCAATTGTGAGCAATAAACTCTATGTCCTCAGTAGTTTTAATCCATTTATAAAGAAGTATGTTATTTGGACCTTAAAGGTCTAAAAAGCTTCTTTGTATTCAGCATTAACATTTTTAAAAGCTAAAGATTCAATTAAATTTTCTCTAGCAGTTAGATCTCATATTGCTTTTTTTGAGAGCTGTAGTTAGTCTTTGTAAATAGATTTATCTGAACCCTGGGTTATCTTTGTTTATAATTCAGTTTGTCCCTGTTGTTCAACCTCACCCCAACCACTTAAAGCTATATTTTATGATACTGTTTGAGGACATTTTTGTAGGACATCATCATCAAGGGTAACCTGTACTCTTAATTTAGAATATGGACCTTTAATTGGTAATTGATTCTTGATAATATCAATGCTTCTAGTCCTATTTTTTTGCTCCATGATCGAAGCCTCATCTTTCCAGAATATCAGCCATTTTAATTGGGGGCCAGGCTATAAGATGGCTGTTATTAAATCTCATCAAACTTTTGGAATTATATGATTATGTGGCCCAGTTATTAAGTATCTGCTTGATCTATGTTGAGTGTAGGCCATAATTTGTTACTGCTTCCTTAAATCTGTTAAAATCCTGTGATGCTATAGGTTGACATTTGAATTCTCAATAAAGTTGTGGGTTTCTCTCATCTGATAATTTCTTTATTGAGGCTGGAAAAATCATTTTAAGTTTCTTAACAGATATAGATTACCCTGAAGACTTGTTACAAGATGGTGTAGTATGTTCTAACCTTGCTTCCTCTGTCTCTATCTTAGTGTTTGTTTCAATTTTATTTAGACTTATGTAAGTAGTTGTGCCTGGAGAATGCTGAGATACCATCTGTGGGTAGGGTGGCTGGGAACTGCTGATGGTTCCTCCAGGGTGAAGTTAGGCATTGTTGCTGTAGCTCCACAGTTTCTCATGGAATGGCCCCAATGACAGGAGAAAATCCATGGGTTATTATGGGCTTTAATGTCATGGTGGATGGTGGATGGTGGATGGATCTGGATGCACCCTTCCAAACCCAGGGCAGACCTGAGTTAAATAGGATGGGAGAGAGGGGGAGGGGCTGGGGAAGAATATTTAATTGGCTTCACCCTCTGGCCTTCAGGTACTTCATTAGTATGTAAATCTTTCTAGGGCCTGAGGCCTGTTCCTCTTGACTCTTAGCCATAGACCTCTCTGTGGGAGTGGTTGTTGGAGGGCTGAAGCTAAATGAAAAGAACCAGGGCCTGGGAGCAGAACTGAACTACTGCCATCCAATTAAGGTTCTGGGGTTCCAACCTCATGCTCAACCAAGCACCCAGCTGCTTCTCACAGCCCACCACCTCACAGACTTATTTGTAAATTTTCAGCCTTTTCTGTATCATTATCATTATTGTATCTTTTTTTATTCTTTTGTTCATCCATCCATTGATAAAGTCATTCACTTTACATTGCAATATCACCCCCCATCTCCCAGGATCCCCTTCACACAGCTCTTCCCTCAACTCCCCTGTCTCCTTCTTCTCTGAGAATAAGAATTCTCCCAGCCCAGCATATCACCCTATACTAGCAGATCAAGTTACTGCAAGACTAGATATGTACTCTTCCACTGAGGCCAGACAACACATCCAAGTTAGAAAAACAGGATCCACAGGCAGGCAACAGGTTGAGGGACAACTACCACTCAAGATGTTGTGGAACCTACATGAAGACCAAGATGCATATCTGCTACATATACGCAGGAAGCCTAGTTCTGGCCCATGCCTACTTTTTGGATGGTAGTTCAGTGTCTGGGAGATCATAAGGGTCCAGATTAGTTGACTCTGTTCCTGTGGAGTCTCTATCATCTTTGGGTTCCTCAGTTCTACTTTCAGCTGTTCCATAAGATTTCTTGAGCTCCATTTGATGATAGGCTGTGGGTCTCTGCATCTGTTTCCATTGGCTTCTGGTGGAAACTCTCAGAGAACAGTTTTGCTAGGTTCCTGTCTACAAGAATAACAGTATCATTAATAGTGTCAAGAATTGGTTTTTGCTCATTTGTGCAGGTTTCAAGTTGTCCAGTCCTTCTGTCTCTGCTCCATCTTTGTCTTGATATGTCTTCTATGGCCAGTGTTTTCATGGGTGGTTTGCTGTCCATAACACTAAACTGGGAAAATTGTGTGGCTACAGAAAATGTCCATTTCAGTTTCCAGATTCCTGAACTGCTAGGAGACTCAGGTAGAATTACTCTCAGACTCTCTGGGGTCTTCCCCTGTCCCAGGTTGTTGACACATTCTAGAGATGGCCCACTGTCCAGTGCTGATTTCTATTTTCTCTCCTCTACTCTTCCTACACCTGATCCCACTACCTCCAACACCCTTCTTCATCTGCTCTCCCACCCAAGTCCTTCCATCCACCTACCTCCAATATCTATTTTATATTCCCTTCTGAGAGAGATTCAGGCATCGTCTCTTGGGCCTTTCTTGTTATTTGGCTTTATTGGGTTTGTAGATTATAGCATAGGTATACTGTATTTTATGACTTATACCCACTTATTACACACCATGTCTATTCTTTGTGGGTCTGGGTTACCTCATTCAGGGTGACAATTTCTAGTTCCATCCATTTGCCTGCAAAATTCTTGAAGTTCTTATTTTTAAAAGCTGAGTATTATTTCATTGTGTAAATGAACCACATTTTCTTTATCCATTCTTCAGTTGCAGGATATCTGGCTTGTTTGAAGTTCCTGGCTATCATGAATATAGCTACTCTGAATATAATTGAGCAAATGTCCTTCTGGGATTGTGGGATATCTTTTAGGTATATGCCTAGGAGTGATATAGCTGCATCTTGAGGTACAATTATTCCTAATTTTCTGAGACACTACCAAATTGATTTCCAGAGTACTCAAACAAGTTTGCACTCCCACCATCAATGAAAGAGTGTTCCTCTTGCACCATATCCCCGTTCCTGTTCATTGGAAACTGTGCTGTTCTTGGAGTTTTTATGTTAGCCACTCTGAAGCATGTAACGTAGAATCTCAGAATCATTTTGATTTGTGTTTCCCTGATGACTAAGGACAGTGAACATTTTTTAAGTTTTCTGGCTCATTAGAGATTTCTCTGTTGAGAACTCTGTTTAACTCTGTACCTGTTCTTAACTGGGTTATTTTGGGTTGTTAGTATCTATCTTCTTGAGTTCTTTATATATTTTAGATATTAGCCCTCTGTCAGATATAAAGTTGGTGAAAATGTTTCACTAATTTGTAGGCCATCATTCTGTCCTTTTAGCAGTGTTCTTTGCCTTACAGAAACTTTTCATTTTCATAAGGTTGCATTTATTAGTTGTTCAACTTAGTGCCTGATCTATGGTTGTTCTGTTCAGGAAGTTGTCTCCAACACCAATGAGTTCAAGGCTACTCCCTACTTTCTGTTCTATATGGTTTAGTGTATCCAGTTTTACTTTGAGGTCTTTGATCCACTTGGACTTGAGTTTGGTGCAAAGTAATAAATATAAATCTATTTGGATTGCTCTACATGCAGAATCCAGTTAGACCACCAACATTTCTTGAACAGGCTCTCCTTTTTCCATTGTATGGTTTTGTGTCTGTTTCTATACCAATACCATGGAGTTTTTATAACTATTTATCTGTACTAAGGTTGAAGTCAGGAATGGTGATATGTAATGTTTCCAGAACTTGTTTGTTTTTGTTTCTTTGTTTATTCAGGATTGTATTAGATAGTCTGGGTTTTCTTGTCTTTCCATATGAAGATGAGAATTGTTCTTTCAAAATCTGTAAAGAATTGTGTTGAAATTTTGATGGGAATCCCATTGAATCTGTAGATTGCTTTTAGTAAGATGTCTGTTTTTACCTTGTTAATCATACCAATCTATGAACATGGAAGCTCTTTCAAACTTCTGATACTTTCTTCAATTTCTTTCTTCAGAAACTTGAAGTTTTGTCATATAGGTTCTTCACTTGCTTGTTTACAGTTACACCAAGATATTTTATATTATTTTTGGCTATCACAAAAGGGGGTTTTCTCCCTAACTTTTTTCTCAGTCCATTTATTATTTGTATAAAGGAGGGCTACTGACTTCTTTGAGATAACTTTGTGTCTAGTCACATTGCTGAAGTTGTTTATCAGCTGTCAGAATATTCTGGTAGAATTTTATTGGGCCTTTTATTTATACTATCATATCATCTGTGAATTGCAATACTTGGACATTTTCCTTCACAAATTGTATCTCCTTGATATGCTTTAGTTATTTTATTGCTCTAACTAAGACTCGAAGTACTATATTGATGAATTTCAAGGAAGTATCAGAGAAAATTACCACTGCCTGTGATGCACAGGATAAGGGGACAAAATGAATATATTTTGAAATACACAAAATGAATATATTCCTGAGAATCAAGAAAAAAATGTGTCATAAGGCTCCAAAAAACAGTAATATATAAATGCTACTGACACTGGTGTAAGTTTAGCACAATATACATGTAGGGAATAGTAAGACTGTATCTATTAACATCTACAAATAGTATCTGTCCAAGAGAACTTTAGAGTACTACAAAAAGACTTTCCATGGAACACAGAATACAGAGAAATTATAGGAATAATTTGAACAATCACTACCAAGAAATCAGGACTTTCTATACAATTAAAAAGTGAAATCAGAGTTGTTGTTTTTAAAAGAAAATCTCAATCATTCGATTTTACCAAATGAAGACTCAAGAGCCAGATGATTTGTTAAAAGCCTGCCTAGCTTAGAGAGACAGAGATAGAACCCAGCTGACATTCCTCCTCAACTGACATCTCAGAGCGTCTGCTTTCTTTCTCTACACTGTTGTAAAATCCCTTCAGATTAAGTGTTCCTCTTTTTTACTTCCTGTGTCATCCACACTCTATGTTTTTCCTATGCTCACTCCCTGTCAAAAAGATGCTTGCTCTGCTTGTTAACCTACTGTTGACTTTATTTTATCTTGTTTACAATTATCACAAAGCTTTAGGATTAAATGTAGGTGCTAGGATAGAGCCATAGCACAACAAGAGACAGATTTTTCTAGAATATAATCTCACTATGTGATCAAATATCCTGCAACACAGGGCCTTTGTATATATCTTTTCTTATTCTATTTAATTATACAGAAAAACAAAGCAAAAACTCCACATGCACATTAGTATACATGGAGAGTTTTTTTAAAAGTCATCAATGACTGTGTGATAGATGGCATTACCATGGATATTTATTATTTAAACCCACTTCAGGATTGTTATCTATTTTTACAGGTACCATCTGGACTCAGCAAATCCTCAGCTTGATTTATTTTGAGGGTCACCGGAACAACACTGAAAACATATCAACAGTAGATAGAGTACCATTCCTTGAGTACAATATTCATAATTTAGACTATGCCAAAATGTCATCACCTCGCATCTTCTCTTCCCACCTTCCATATTACTTAGTTCCAAAAGGTCTCAAGGAAAAAAAGACTAAAGTATGTAAGACAGCTTATTATTTTTGCATAGATAAAATACTTTTATTATTGGATAATATCATTAATTCATAATTTTTTCCTGAGCATTCTTCTGCCAGCTACCCAAGAATTTTGTCATGATTGGAACTGCAGAGCCACAAGTAGCAGAGTACTCAACTGAAGGAGGTGGTGTTGTATTTCTGAAGAAAATGAATAATCATGTATTGCTGAAATCAGCAAAGGATGAGTTCTTATGTTTTCCTTTAGTAACTTGACACATCAGGCTTAAATTTTTGTCAGTGTGATAGTTATTGGATGATGACTCACACTGGTTTTAATTTGCATATCTGTACTCAATAATGAGATAAAATCTATTTGATATTTACTAGCCATGATCAATTATGATTCTGTGAAAGGGCTCTACTATGCATCTAGATTTTTCATTACTATAACTTTAGCATAATTTTCCTGCTGAATTTAATTTTGTCATGTTTGGATACTAATATAGGTATGCTTGTGACCTTTCTTATGTCTTATAAATCTTTATAATTTTGTGCTTTAATTTGGCTAGAGTATTCTTATTTATAGTATCAATCATACTGCATTTTAAAAATATAAATTCATTACTTAACTATTTCTATCATATTTTTATTATTTAAACCATTTTAAATTAAATATATTTTGTCCATATCTTATTCAGATTTTTCTCCATCCCTACCACCCAACTTTAAGTTCTTCTAAGAAAAACCAAACAAAACCCTAATATAATATAAAGACTCTATTTAAGAATTTGTTCTTTGTTTCAAGACTAGAACTATACCTACTATTGATCTAATACTCATAATATACTTGTTAATGATTACTCATTTCTCACATCTTTCCTGATCCTCTCTCTACTCCTACTTTGAGTACTTTCTCAAAAGAAAACCCCAAATAAAACCTATTAAAACAAGACTTCACTTAAGAAATCTTTCCTTGCTTCAAGACTAGAAATATGTTTAATTTTGGCCTAATGCTGTTAATATACTTATTATTTATTATGCATAATAGTATGAAAGAATGTTTAAAATTTAATATTAATTAATTAATATGACAAATACTGTCCCCCTTCCAGTTCCACCATTACAAAGTCCCTTCCCATCCTCCTTCCTCTTTTTCTCTGATAGGGTGGCCTCCTTGGGTATCCCACAACTCTGGTGCATCAAGACCCTATAGGGTTGGGCACATCTTCTCCTACTACAGGCAGAAAAGGCCACACAATATATTAGTGGTTTGGTTCGGCATAATAATTTCTTTGAGTTAATTTTATAACCAGTCACTTTGCTGAAGTTGTTTATCAGCTGTAGATATTTTCTGGTAGAATTTTTTGGGTTGCTTATATATACTATCATATCATCCATAGGTACTGATTCCTTGACTTCTTTCTTTCTAATTTGTAACCACTTGATCTCCTTTCTCAGTTTTTGTTATAATGTTTTCCTGTTCATTTTTAATTTTGTTAATTTGCATATTGCCTCTGTGCCTTTTAGGTAATTTTAGCTAGAAGTTTGTCCATCTTGTTGATTTTCTCAAAGATCCAACTCTTGGTTTTGTTGATTCTTTTTAATGTTCTCTTTGTTTCTAATTTATTGATTTCAGCCCTGAGTTTGACTGTTTTCTGCCATCTACTCTTCTTGAGTGTGTTTGCTTCTTTTTGTTTTAGAGTTTTCAGGTGTGCTGTTAAATGCTAGTTGGAGACTTCTCCAATTTCTTTATGAAGGCACTTAGTGCTATCAATTTTCCTTTTAGCACTGCTTTTATTGTGTTCCATAAACTTGGGAATGTTGTGTCTTTATTTTCCTTGATGTCTAGAAAGTCTTTAATTTCTTTATTTCTTCTCTGACCAAGTTATCATTGAGTAGATATTTGTTCAGTTTCCAAGCATATGTGGGCTTTCTGTTGTTTCTGTTGTTAAAGTCTATCCTTATTCTAATATGATATGATAAAATGCAAGGGTTTATTTCAATCTTCTTATGTCTTTTGAGGGTTATGTTGTTTCTAAATATATGATCAATTTTGGATAAGGTTTCATGAGGTGCTGAGAAGAGGCACTTTTTTGTTGTTTTGGGGTAAAATTTTCTGTAGATATTTCTCACATCCATTTGAATTATAACCTCTGTTAATTTAATCATTTCACTGTTTAGTTTCTCTTTCAATTACTGGTCCATTGGTGAGAGTGGAGTGTTAAAGTCCTCCACTATTTTTGTAGAGGGTTCAATGTGTCATTTGAGGATTAGTAATTTTTGTTAATGAATGTAGGTACTATTACATTTGAGACATAGATATTCAGAACTAAAATGTCATCTTGGTGGATTTTTTCTTTAATAAGTATGAAGTGTCCTTCCCTATCTCTTTTGATTAATTTTGGCTTATAATATATTTTATTAGATATTATAATGGCTACTCCAGTTTGTTTCTTCAGTCCATTTGCTTGGATAACCTTTTTCTAGCCCATCATTCTGAGGTAGTGTCTCTTTCGTTGCTGAGGTATGTTTTTTTTATGTAGTAGATTGATGGACACCATTTAAGTATTCAGTCTGTTAGCCTGTTTCTTTTTATTGGTGAATGGAGTTCATTGATGTTGAGAGATACTGATGATGAATGATTGTTATTTCCTGTCATTTGTTGTTGGTGGTGATACTGTGTGAGTGTGTGTGTGTCCCTTATTTTGGTTTTGGTATGAGATGATCAATTTCTTGTGTTTCTTTGTGTTATCTTTATTGTATTGGAATTGTCCTTATATTATAATCTACAGGGCTGGATTAATAGAAAGATTTTTAAAAGTTGATTTTGTCATGAAATGTCTTGGTTTCTCCATCTATGGTGATTGAAAGTTTCAATGGTTACAGTAGTTTGTGTTGGTATCTATGGTCTCTTAGGGTAAGCAAGATATATGTCTAAGATTCTCTGGCTTTTATAGTCTCTGTTGTGAGGTCAGGTAAATTTCTGATAGGCATGCCTTTATATGTTACTTTGTACTTTTCCTTTGTGACTTTTAATATTCCTTTTTTGTTTTGTGCATTTCATGTTTTCATTTTAACATGTTACAAGAGTGTTTTCTTTTCAGGTCCAATTTATTTGATGTTCTGTAAGCTTCTTGTATGCTTATAACCATCTCCTTCTTTAGGTTAGGAAATTTTTTGGTCTCTGATTTTGTTGAAGATATTTTTTAGCCCTTTAGACTAAAAATCTTCATCCTCTTTTAGTCCTATTGTTCTCAGGTTTGGTCTTTTCTTAGTGTCCCAAATTTCCTGGATATTTTGTGCTAGAAACTTTTTACCCTTTAATCTTCATGAAGTAAGATTTAAGTTCTTACTCTTCAGATGCGTTAGGGCATCCAGGCCTTGCTGTAGTAGGAGAGATAGCTTCTGGTTGTGTCATATTGCGCTAGTCTGTTGATTGTGTTCTTTTAATTTTGGGCATTTTCTTAGACCAATATACCATTTTCTTCTATGGTATCTTCTATACCTGAGATTTTCTCTTTCATCTCTTATATTCTGTGGGTGATGCTTGAGTTTGTAATTCCTGTTTGATTTTCTAGGTGTTCCATGTCCCTGGTTTCCTCCATTAGTGCTTTCTTTATTTGTCTATTTTCATTTTTTAGGTCTTGGACTGTTTTATTCATTTCCTTCGCCTATTATATTGTATGTTTTTGTATTTCTTCAAGTTTATAACTAATAAAATTTTCATAAGTATTACCTGGATGAATATAAAGATTTCTTTAGAAAATGAATCATATAATTGTTCAGAACTTATTAGGATAACTAAGAACTACTAAAGCAACTTTTTGTTTTTTTCTGCAGACTTTTTATATTTACAGAAATCCCAAAGATGTTTTGATCTCATATTTTCATTTTTCAAATTGGGTGGCTATCTTTGAAGCTACTGATACCTTGGACCAATTTCTGGGAAAATTTCTAGATGGAAAAGGTAACATTTATCCCTCTCACTAATTTAAAAAGCAGAGGTGACACTTAAACCATCTCAATGTAGGGAACATTTAGCAAAGAGATGAGGGGGCAGTGAGATGCATATAAAGAGTAATAATAATTTTGATCAACCCATCCTAATGCAGAACACTTTTTAAGCCATTGGCAGGACGATGTGATAGTAGTTAACTTTACAATGCTGTGTTATTTTAAGGTGGTATTTTGTAAGACCATAAGATGATTACAAATACTTTACTCATTTTTCTCCTAGCTTATGGCATAGGAACAGCTATATAGCTAAAGTTGAGAGTGAATGTGAGCTCTGCATGGCATACACTTGGAGGAATACTGAGTTTTTCATTTTTCCTTTAACTGGAAATCAACAATAAATTCATCTGGCAGCTGTATTTCTTAACCAGCTAATTCCCCCAATAATCACACAGAAAGATTAAGATTTATTAAAATTGCCTTGAGAAAAATACTGAGCAATTATTACTCCATTCTAAAACTCCAAGTTAGTCAGGTTTCCTCCCAGACTATATTCCCATCTTACTTGAAATTTATCATTCTTTCTTGATTCCATTCTCTTTTCCACATGTTTTCTCCACTTCCCTTGTAGCTCCTTCCTCCTTTCCTCTTTCTGTTTGTAACCTTCTTAGAATCAGAAGTCTCACCTTTTCTGTTTGTAAAGCTTTGTAGTGGCTAGGTAGATTTTATTGGCAAGGCAGAGGATGAAAGAGAAGGAAATTTCATGCAATTTAGATGTAGGAGCTTCTAAGATTTAACATAACAAAGCCATATTTAACTAACACAAGAGTAAACTTTACACAGTATTTGAAAATATTGTGCCTACACAAATAATTTTTTAAAGTAGTCATATAGACATTCAATTATATAGGTTTCATTTTATTTCTTGACAGTCTAAACAAGAAAAGAAAAAATCAAGTTCAGTATGTATAATGCCTTCACTTTGGTACTCAGAAACTTTTTCTTCAATTTTAGGAAACTGTTGGTTTGATCACATTAGAGGCTGGTATGAGCACAGACATGACTTCAATATAATGTTCCTGAGCTATGAAGATTTGAAAAAGGTAAGATGAGAAAGTTGTGTCAAAATTAGTTCTCATCTTTGAGTTTAAACCACACACTACCAGGTATCCTCATACCTTGCTGCTCTTGGTCTTCCTGTTGAAGGAGGTTCCTGATACCCAGGTCCTCTTTTATTGGCTGTTGTGTTTCTGAGCTCTCTTCTCTCTGTAGCCATCCCTTGGTATTCCTACTAGTGTAGCTACCTGTGTCAATAAAAACAATGTTACATATTTAGGGTAGACTTGCCCTTTTAAGAAATTATTAAACCTCATTTGTTTTATTAGATTTGTTGTGGTATTTCCATCTATGAACATAGCATTCATTGGCAATCACTCTCACACTCTCACCCTTTCTTTGCTCAGGACACTTTGTAATTCCTAGTAATCATAGTTCAACATTAAAATGACAACTTTGTTTGTTTGTTTGTTTGATTTCTGCTTTTTGTCTTTCTACATGGGAAACTTTGTTTTTCTGCATTCCCTCATCTTGGTGTCTTCAAACCCTTGATTGCTTTGCCATCATGCTTCACTTCAAAGAAAAGGTTTCTCCTTTTTACCTTCTTTTCTTTTTAAAACATATTTTCTACTAATTTCTTAGGTTGGAATATCCAAACACTTTTATTTATACAATCACATTTTCTCATTTGTTGTCCTTTTCCTCCCCCAGTCCTTAAACCATCATTTTCCTCTACCTAGTTTTATTTTTTTCTAGAGTCAGTCCTGCTTGCTTTTTTACTATGTGTGTTCAACAAACACCTTTATTCCTCACTTTTCATAATCCCTTCACATGAGTTCCTGTCTATTTTGTGATCAAACATGCATAGAAATGCATATACATGTATATAATTTTATGTCTGTTTTTTACATTTAAAAGAAAACTTGGAGTTTTTTTCTCAATCTATCTTTTTTCTAGCAACATATTGATATGCAGTTCTATCCATTTTCATATAAGTGTCCTGTTGTAATTTTTCTTATGGCTGTATAAAACTCCATTGTGTACCACATCTTTCTCTAGTCAATCAACTACCAGTGGACTCTGTGTCTTATTTTTTTGGCTACCATGAAAGTTAAAGCTATACATATTGACACATGGTGTTAGTGAGTGGGTTCAGATGGTAAAGGTAATTTCCTGACAATTGAGTTTGATCCTTGGGACCCACAAGATTGATGAAACTCACTATGAGACATTACCCTCTGACCTATATAATCATGCATGTTTTTATTCAGACACAGATGTAACATGCATATACATATACTTGTAAAAAATTTAAAGATATAAATGGATGTCTAAGTGTCTATATTTTGTGCTTACTCAGAAAACACTATCACAAGATCACACAGTAGTTTTATTTTAAGATTTTAAAAAAATGGAAGCTTCATGTTGAATTTTATAGTAAATGCACCAGATTATAATCTTATTCGCAGTGTATGGCATTATCTCTGCACACATTTGACAACATTTGTGTTCTTTTTTAAAAAAATATATGTATATATATATACATATATATATGTATATATATATATATGTTTATTTGGTTACATATGAATATAATAATAACAATTAAACACAAAGAGGCCATGAGTTTAAAGGGGGAATTATGGGAGGGGCTGATAGAAGGAAGAGGAAAAGGAAAAGCAATGTTATTATATTTTAAATAAAATAAGCTATAATAAAATCAAATTTAAATATATTAAAAATAAATTTAAATTTTTTGCTTTGTTGAAAGCTTTGCAGAGGTACAATTTTTATTCTACAAAATGTGCCCATTTTAAGTGTGTAAGTTCACAATTGTTTGTGACTTCATCATGTTAAAAATAATAGTTATAATTTAGTTGTAGAACAGTCTCATAATCCCCTCAAGAATCTTTGTGTCCATTTGTGGTGCCATCTGCTTCCAAACACCACTCCCCATAAACTATTCTCTGCCTCTGTCCCTGTAGGCTTGTCTGTTCTGGTTATTTCATACAAATGTAACCATATGAGTTGGTTGCTCTTATGTCAGCCTGGCATACAATCTAGAGTTTTCTGAAAGGAAGGAAACTCAGTTGAGAAAAAGCCTCTACAAGATCCAGCTTTAAGGTATTTTCTTAATTAGTAATTGATATGGGACAGCCCACATCCAATAGTTGGCTGTGAGCATTCACCTCTGTATTTTTCAGGTTTTGGCAGAGCCTCTCAGGGGACAGCTACATCAGTCTCCTGTCAGCATACACTTCTTGCCATCCACAATAGTGTGGGGTTTGGTGACTGTATATAAAATGAATCTCCACATGGGGCAGTCTATGGATAGCCTTTCCTTCAGTCTCTGCTCCACACTTTGTCTCTATATTTTTTCTGTGAGTATTTGATTTCCTTTTTAAAGAAGCACTGAAGCATCCACTCTTTGGTCTTCCTTCTTCTTGAGCTTCATGTGGTCTGTGAATTGTATCTTGGGTACTCCAAGCATTTGTGCTAATATCCACTTATCAGTGAGTGCATACCATGTGTGTTCTTTTTTGATGGGTTTACCCCACTCAGGTTGATATTTTCTAGTTCCATCCAAATCCCCAAGAATTTCATGATTTCATTATTTTTAATATCTGAGTAATACTCCATTGTGTAAATGTATCACATTTTCTGTATCCATTCCTCTGTTGAAGGACATCTGGGTTCTTTCCAGCTTCTGGCTATTATAAATAAGGCTGCTATGAACATAGTGGAGCATGTGTCCTTGTAATATATTTGAACATCTTCTGGATATATGCCCGAGAGTGGTATAGCTGGGTCCTCAGGTAATATTATGGCAAATTTTCTGAGGAACCAGCATACTGATTTCCAGAGTGGTTGTACTAGTTTGCAATTCCACCAACAATGGAGGAGTGTTCCTCTTTCTCTACATTCTTTCCAACATTTGCTGTCACCTGAGTTTTTGATCTTAGCCACTCTGATAGGTATGAGGTAGAATCTCTGTGTTGTTTTGCTCCTGATAACTAAAGATGTTGAACATTACTTTAGGTGTGTCTCTGCCATTTGAGTTTCCTCGGTTGAGAATTTTTTGTTTATCTCTGTGCCCCATTTTAAATAGGGTTATTTGAGTCTCTGTGGTCTAACTTCTTGAGTTCTTTGTATATATTGGATATTAGCCCTCTTTCAGGTGTAGAATTGATAAAGATGTTTTTCCAATTTGTTGGTTGCCATTTTGTCCCATTGAGAGTGTCCTTTGCCTTACAGAAGCTTTGCAATTTTATGTGGTCTCATTTTTTAATTATTGAACTCAGAGATTAAATCTTCCTCTATGTCCATATTTTCAATGCTCTTTCCCACTTTTTCCTCTATTAGTTTCAGTGTATCTCATTTTATGTGGATGTCTTTGATCCATTTGGACTTGAGCTTTGTAAAAGGACATAAGAATGGGTTGATTTGCATTCTTCTACATGCTGACCTCCAGTTGACAATGCTGTCTTTTTTCCACTGGATGGTTTTAGCTCCTTTGTCAAACAAAGATCAAGTGACCATAGGTGTGTGGCTTCCTTTCTGGGTCTTCAATTCTATTCCATTGATTTCCCTCCTGTCTCTGTACTAACACCATGCCATTTTTTTCTATTGTTTTATAATATAGCTTAAGGATGGTGATTCTCCCAGAAATTGTTTTATTCATGAGAATAGTTTTTGCTATCCTGGGTTTTTTGTTATTACAAGTGAATTTGAGAATTGCTCTTTCTAACTCTATGAAAAAATGAGTTGGAATTTTGATAGAGATTGCATTTAATTTGTAGATTGCCTTCAGGGAGATGACCATTGTTACTATATTAATTCTGCCTCTCCATGTTCATGAGAGATCTTTTCAACCCCTGAGATCATCTTCAGTTTGTTTCTTCAAAGACTTGACATTCTTGTCACACAGATCTTTCATTTGTTTGGTTAGAGTCACACCAAGATATTTTGAAAGTAAATTTTATTCAATATTAAAATAGGTACTCCAGGTTGTTTCTTGGGATTATTTGCTTGAAATTTTTTTCTACCCTTTTACTCTGAGGCAGTGTCTGTCTTTGTCACTGAGGTATATTTCCTGTATGCAGCAAAATTCTGGGTCCTATTTATGTATCCAGCCCATTTCTCTATGTCTTTTTATTGGAGAATTGAGTCCATTGGTGTTCAGAGATATTTTGGAAAAGTAATTGTTGCTTCCTGTTATTTTTGCTCTTAGAGGTGGAATTATGTTTGTGTGGCTATCTTCTCTTGACTGTTGATAGAAGATTACTTTCTTCCTTTTTCTAGGGTGTAGTTTCCCTCCTTGTGTGGAAGGTTTCCATCTATTATCCTTTGTAGGGCTGGATTTGTGGGAGGATATTGTGTAAATTTGGCTTTGTCATGGAATATCTTGGTTTCTCCATCTATGGTAACTGAGAGTTTTGCTGGGTATAGTAGCCTGGACTGGCATTTGTGGTCTCTTTTTCTGGATGTTGTGGGACTGGGTGTAGAGCTATTGCCTAAGGTAGTCTCCGGGCACTGGCTCAGACAGGAAGGACATAAGTAAACATTCTACATTACCATACATTTTGCACATGCCTATTTCATTGTCTCCACATTCTCCTCAACTGCTAATTACTATTATGATGGTGGCCTTTTTATGTGGTGTAAAATGGTAATATTCTGTGGCTTTAATGTCTAACTTCCTGGTAATAAATTATGTTATCTCAATGATTATTCATGTTTAGTCTTTAATGAACTATCTATTCTGGTTTCTGCCTACTTTTCAAATGAATTATCTTATTAATTTGTAAGATTTCTGTATTCTGGAAAGATCAGAAGTTCAAGGAATACACCTAAACATAATAAAAGGAATATACAGCAAACAAATAGTCAACATTAAATTAAATGGAGAGAAACTTTAAATAATCCCACTAAAATCAGAGACAAGACAAGGCTGACCACTCTCTTCCTATTTAGTCAACATAGTACTTGAAGTTATAGCTAGAGCAAATAGACAACAAAATGAGGTCAAAGTTATACAATTTGGAAAGGAAGAAAAGATATTGCTATTTGCAGATGATATGATAGTAAATATAAACAACCCCAAAAATTCTATCAGAGAATTCCTACAGCTAGTAAACCACTTCAGCAACATGGCTGGATATAAAATTAAACAAATCAGTAGCCTTCCTCTCCATAAAGGATAAATGTTTAAGAAAGAAATTAGAAAAAAACCACAATAATCACAAATTAAAATATCTTGGTGTAACTCTAACCAAATAAGTGAAAGATCTATATGATAAGAACTTTAAGTCTCTTAAGAAAAAATTTTTAGAAGAGCTCTGAAGATAGAAAGATCTCTCATGCTCATGGATGAACAGGATCAACAAATCAAAAATGGCCATTTTATCAAATACAATCTACAGATTCAATGCAATCTCTATCAAAATTACAACTCAGTTCTTGACAGATATAGAGCAAGTCTCAATTTCATCAGGAATAGCAAAAAACCCAGAATAGTGAAAACAATTATCAACAATAAAAGAACTTCTTGGGGAATCACCATTCCTGACCTTAAGCTGTACTACAGAGCAATAGTGATAAAAACTACATGGTATTTGTACAGAGATAGACAGCTAGATAAATGGAATAGAATCGAAGACACAGAAATAAACTCACACACCTATGGTTACTTGATCATTGACAAAGAAGCCAAACCTATCCAGTGGAAAAAAGAGCATTGTCAACAAGTGGTGCTGGTTCAGCTGGCAGTCTACATTTAGAAGAATGCAAATTGGTTCATTCTTATCTCCTTGTACAAACCTCAAGTCAAAGTGGATCAAGGACCTCCACATAAAACCAGATACACTGACACTAATAGAAGAGAAAGTGGAAAGAGCCTGGAACACACTGGCACAGGGGAAAGTTTCCTGAAGAGAATACCAATGGCTCGATAATTGACAAATGGAACCTTATAAAATTAAAAATCTTCTCCAAGACAAAGAACACTGTCAATAGGACAAAACAGCAGCCTACAGAGTGGGAAAAGATCTTTTCTAAGATCTTTAGTATCAGATGTTACTACATCTGATAGATCGCTAACATCTAAAATATAAAAAGAACTCAAGAGGCTAGATTCTAGAGAGCCAAAAAACCTCATTATAAATGGGGTACAGAGCTAAACAAAGAATTCTCAAATGAGGAATCTCAAATTGCAGAGAAGCACCTAGAGAAATGTTCAACATCTTTAGTTATCAGGGAAATGCAAGTCAAAACAATCCTTAGATTTCAGCTCACACCAGTGAGAATGGCTAACATCAAAAACTCAGGCAACAGCAGATGCTGGTGTGGATGTGCAGAAAGACAAATACTCCTCCCTTTCTGGTGGGATTGCAACCACTTTGGAAATTAATCTGGTGGTTCCTCAGAAAATTGGAAAGATTTCTACCTGAAGATCCAGGTATATACCCAAAAGATGCTACAACATATAACAAGGGCACAAGCTCAACCATGTTCATAGCAGCCTTATTTACAATAGCCAGAAGCTGGTAACAACCTATATATCCCTTGATTGATGAATATATACAGAAAATGTGTTACATTTCCACAGCTGATAAAAATGTGGAAGTCATGAATTTTGCATGCAAATGTATGATAGAAAATATCATCCTGATTGAGGCAACACAGACCCAAAAGGACACACATGGTATATAGTCACCAAGAAGTGGATCTTAGCCCCAAAACTCTGAGTGGCCATGATACAAATCACAGCTATGAATGTTAATGAAAATGATGAACAAATTGTTGATCCTTCAAATCTAGTAAGAAGGAGGAACAAAATAATCATGGGAGGTAGAGGGAGGGAGATAAATATATGGAGGTAGAGAGGTAGAGGGAGGTAGGGAGGTGGAGAGAGAAAAAACAGTTGAGGGAAAGGGAGATCTGGGAAGGAGAGAGAAGGGGATGGGGAAAATGAGTGGAAGGATCTGGTGGGAAGAGACAGGAGAGAGGTCCAGTGGGTCAGGAGCATGAATAGAGATATGTAGCAGTGGGGGCATAGGGATCTGGTGTTGGGGGAGACCACTAGAAATTCCCAGATGCCAGGAAAACAAGAGGTTTGCAGGATCCAACAGGGATGAAAATAGCCAAAATACCCAACAGATGGGAGATAGAACCTGAAGAGAATCTCCAGTAGATTGGTACAGCCCCCGAGTTGGAGAATGGGACCACCCACCCATCTCAAAATTTTTAACCCTGAACTGTTCCTGTCTAATGGAAACTCAGGAAAAAAAAATCGAGCAGAGACTGAAGGAAAGGACATCCAGAGATCACCCCACCTTGGGATCCATTCCATGTGCAGACACCAAACTCAGACACTATTGCTGATGACAAGAAGTACTCACAAGCAGCAGCCTAATATGGCTATCCCCTGGGAGGCTCTGCCAGCATCCGACTAAGACAGATGCAGATTCTCACAGCCAGACATTTGACTGACCCTGTGGACCCCAATGGAAAAGTTAGGAGGAGGACTGAAGGAGCTGAAAGAGATTGCAACCCCATAGGAAAGACAACAGTATCAACTAACTGGACCCCCAGAACTCTCCCAAAATAATCCACCAGCCAAAGAGTATACATGGAGGGATCCATGGCTCCAAGTACATATGTAGCAGAGGAGTGTCTTATCTGGCACCAATGAAAAGGGAGGCCCTTTGTTCAATGGGGGCTTGTTGCCCTAGCATAGGGGGATGCTAGAGTAGTGAGGCAGGAGTGGGTTAAACACAAAGAGGAGGGAAAATAGGATAGGGTCATTGTGTAGAGAAGACCTGGAAGGAGGATAGCATTTGAAATGTAAATAAGAAAAATAACCAATTAGTTGAAAGAAAGAAAGAAAGAAAGAAAGAAAGAAAGAAAGAAGGAAAGAAAATAATGGAAGAGAAAAGAAGAGAAAAGTACAATTGTTTTCTTAATGAGTGGGATAAGATTGAGTCTTAAAAGAGTTGCAGATTGTATATCTCTGATGATAAGGATTTTGAATATTTTTTTTCAAATGCTCATTGACCACTTGTCTTTCTTCTTTTGAGAACTGTCTACTTATCTCACTAGCTCCTTTACTGACTAGATGATTTGGATTTTGGGTGTATTTTTTTTTTTTTTTTTACATTTTTATGTTTCCTAGATACTAAACACTGTGACTTATGTGTTGTTTTTGGTTGGTTGGTTGTTTTTCATTCTGAAGATTGTCTCTTAACTCAGCAGATTATTTACTTTGCTGCACAAAACCCTTAATTTGATGTGATCCCTTTACCACTGTTCCCATTACTTCCTAAGCTATTGGGGTCCTTTTCAGAGTATGATTGTCTATTCCTATATATTCGTGTCATTTTATTATTTCTGTGAAAATTTCCTCCAAATTAATCACATTGATCGCTTGCCTCACTCCTCTAAGTTCTACCTTCCTTTCCTACCTACTCAAGTTTGTAACCTGTGTTTTTCTTTTTCACTGAAGTACAGTTTGTTGCCCAGATGTATTTATAAAAACCTTATTCTAGACTCTTCTGTTTTGTCTTTTGAGAACTCTATTTAGTTCAACTGCATTGTTTTTCCTAATGGTGTTTAGTATTTTATTTTTGTTTTTCTTTTAGTTCTTTGTGTATTCTAGATACTAATCTTCTGTCAACTGTATGGGTGGTGAAGTTTTCCTATTCTTTAGATTATGTCTTTACTCAAATGATAGTGTCCTTTGCTGTACAGAAACATATTCATGAAGTCTCACTTATTCCTTGTGCTATCCAGATCCTGTTCAGAAGATCTTTCCTGTCCCACCTTTCTCCTCTATCACATTTAAGCTATCAGATCTTATGTTTATGTCATCAATCAATTTGGAGTTCAGCTTTATGCCATGGACAAATAGGAATCTAGTTTGGTGCTTCTTGTAGCTAGTTTGACAAACACCATAAGTTGAAGATCCTGTCTTTTTTTCTTTCATATTTGGTTGTGAGACTAGCCTTTAATGGCTGAGACATCTCTCCAGCTCCTGTTTTTTCTCAAATGTGTGTTGTTTCTTTTTTTGTCAAAAATCAGATAGCTATGAGTGTGGGCTTAAATGTAGGTCTTCAATTCTAGTCGATGATCACTGTGGAATATTGGAATATAAAAAAGCACCATTTTATTTATTTATTTATTTATTTATTCATTTATCCATTTATTTATTATTTAATATTAATGTAGCTATACAGTATAACTTCATATGTTCTGGGTAGTTTTTCTATTAATTTTCTTTATTAAATTATTTTTATTGACATTCCAAAAGCTGCTTCCCTTCCAGGTCCCTCCTCCCTGAGTTCTTTACACCCTCCCTTCTCCTCCCCACATTTGAGAAGGTGCTCTCTCATCTGCCCACCTATACACCCATCCCACTTCACCCTCACCTCACCTTCACCAGAACCCATCTTCCCAGTGGCATCAAATTTCCACAAAATTAAGCACATATTCTCTTTCTAGGGCCATACAAGGTAGTCCTCTGTTATACATATGCCAGGATCCAGCATCCACCCTATATATGCTCCTTGGTGTTTGCCTTAGTCTCTGGGAGCTCTGAGGGGTCTGAGTTAGTTAACACTGTTGTTCTTCCTATGGGGTTGCAATCCTCTTCAACTCTTTCACTGCTTCAAATCTTCTATATTTATTGACCTCAATCTGATGGTTTGCTGTTAAGTATCTGCATTTGTCTCAATCAGTGGCTGGAAGAGCTTCTTAGAGGACAGCCATGCCAGGCTCATGTCTGCATGTATAATATGGCTTCATTTATAATATCAGTATTTGGTGTGTGCTCTTGGGATAAATCCTAAGTTAGGCAAGTTAGTGGGTTTTCTTTCTTCTAGTCTTTGCTCCATTTTTGTCCCTGCACTTCCTTTAGACAGGAACAATGCTGGGATAAAATTTTTGAAGGTGGGTCAGTGGTCCTCTGCATCAACAGGCCATATCTATCTACTGGAGGTGGTCCCTTCAGGTTCCATTTTCTTACTGTTGGACATTTCTTCTAATATTATCCCCATTGAGTTTAGATAGCCTTTCACATGACAGATCTCTAGGGTTTTCTAAAGGCTCCTCCTGCCCCCTGGCCCCATCTGTTGCACATTTTGATTCATTACTCTATCTCTTTGGGAGTTCCTTTTGTTTCTCCCCATACCTGATCCTGCCCCTCCTTTTCTCCTTTCTCCTCCCTTCTTTCACCCAGTTTTTTCCCTCCCTCTGCCTTCCATTATTATTTGGTTCCACTTCAAGTGGGTTTCAGGTACCACACTTAGGCTTTCCTTCTTGCTAAGCTTTCTACACTCTGTGAGTTGTATTCTGAACTTCTTGGCTAATATCTACTTATCTGTGAGTACATACCATGCATGTCTTTTTGGGTCTGAGTTACCTCACTCAGAATGATATTTTCTAGTTCCATCTATTTGCCTGCAAAAATTTTAATGTCCTTGTTTTTAACAGCTGAATAGTCAGTATTCCATTATATAAATATACCATATTTTCTGTATCCATTCTTCTGTTCAAGAACATCTGGGCTATTTTCAGCTTCTAGCTATTACAAATAAGGCTGCTATGAACATAGTGGAGCACATGTACTTGTGGTGTGGTAGAACATCTTTTGAGTATATTCCCAAGAGTCGTATTGCTGGGTCTTCAGTATTGCTATTTCTAATTTTGTAAGGAACTACCAGATTGAGTTGCAGAGTGGTTGTACCAGTTTGAAATCCCACCAACAATGGAGGAGTGTTTCTCTTTCTCCACATCCTCACCAGTATCTGCTATCTCATTAAATTTTAATCTTAGCCATTCTGACTGGTGTAAGGTGGAATCTCAACGTTGATTTAATTTGCATTTTCATGATGACTAAAGATGTGGAACATTTCTTTAGGTGTTTCTCAGCCATTTGAGATTCCTCAACTGAGAATTATTTGTTCAGCTCTATATCTATTTTAAAATTAGCTTATTTCATTTTTGGAGTCTAATTTCTTGAGTTCTTTGTATATTTTGGATGTTAGCTCTCTATAGGATATAGGTTTAATGAAGATCTTTTCCCAATCTGTAGGTTGCTGTATTGTCCTATTGCCTTTTCTTTTGCCTTACGGATGCTTTCCAGTTTCATGAGGTCCCATTTGTCAATTGTTGATTTTAGAGCCTCAACCATTTGTGTTCTTTCAGCTTGATAGAAACTAGAGTTATCTTGGAAGACAAATGTTAGTTGTGAAAATGCCATCATCCCATTGGATGTAGATAAGTCTGTGAGACATTTTCTCAATTAATGATTGATGTGACAAGGTCATAACCACTCTGGGTGGTGCCATCTATTGGCAGGAGGTCCTAGGTTGTATAAAAAAGCAGAGTGAGCAAGCCATGAGCTGCAAATCAATAAGCAGCATTCCTCCTTAGTTCTGCTTGTGTTCCTTGCTTCAGTTTCTCCCTTCTCCTTATGATGGTGTATCACTTGAATTGAGAAATGAAAATGTTTTTTGCCTCATTGTTTTTGGTCACTGTTTTATCACTAAAGAAATGAGACAAATGCAGATAAAATAGTTTGTAGATAGTTGTCATAACTTCTTAATCTGTGATGTAATTTAATGAGGAGTTTTCTATATTGATTTTTAAGTTGGATAGCCTGTCTTGAGTCAAAAGTGAAGTATTGAAATCAGCCTATAATATTCTTTCAGGGTCTATGTGAATTTTTATAGTCAGCGATGTTTGTTTCATTAAACTGGAAGTCATAATTTCACATTTAAAATTTTACTACAGGACTTTTTAAATCAAATTTGTTACAAATAGCAGTAATTATATGTTGGGTCATTTACACACAACATGACAGTTCATTAAAATGATATATAAAATTCCAGAGTAGAAATTTTCCTCACATGTCCTATTTATGCAATTACTATATTGTATTGAGTACACTAAGGTTTTTCCTTCCTTTTGGTACCTGGAAGTTTGAATACAGCAAATTGAAACTCACCTTTTAAGGTTATTTACCTTTACAGTATCTTTTAAATTAATTTTATGATTTTTTTTCTATTTTTTAAAATGAGATTTTAAGAAACACTGTACTGAGTGTAGATTGTTTTATAGGTAATCTTGAAATTACTGTTTTGTAACTCTTAACATTAAACATTTGTCTGCTTTACATGTTTTTATTGAGCAATATTTGGTTAATTTCTGACTGTCTTTGTTAGTTTTCATGTTAAGATTATTGATCTTTTTTATGCAGTGTTGATGCAGTTCCCTCATTAATTTACCATTGTATTGGTGTGGTTTTGATTTTGTACTAGACACTATTATAAAATGTCATTGTTATTTTGTTAAGATTTTCTGCATTGAAATACACCAGACCTGCAGATTCTGCATTTCCTGTTATTGACCAACTATTCTGTTCTTTATATATTTCCAGGATTGTATAAGTAGAGAAATAAAAGTTTGAATTATTCCCAATGTCAACTGAAAAATATTTATATGTTTTTCTATTGTGTATGATTTCATGTATAGGTATTTTACATGCAGCCTTTTGTGTTTGAAGTATATTTTTTCTATTGTTGTTTGCTGTGTTTTAATAAAAGTTTTTTATTTCTAAATCAATACAAATAATCATATTAGGTTTTGTCCTGGAATTTATATAAGCACCATTCACTAATTTGCTTATGTTGAGCCATCTTTGCATTCCTAGATGGAATCTTACATGATCATGTCTCATGTTTGACTGTAACTCATATATCCATTATAAGGTCAGTAATTTCTCAACTCATGACTATTTCAGGACCTCAGAAGCTCAGTGCTTAAAATTTGCAACTTTCTGGAGAAAGAACTGAGTGAAGAAGAATTGGATGCTGTTGTGAGACAATCTACCTTTGAGAACATGAAATCTGACCCACTAGCAAATTACAATTATATTATTAATAATAAAATTGGGGTGAGAAACAATGACAGCCATTTTCTACGCAAAGGTGAGACTCAATGGTTTGTAGTAATGAAGTACATAAACTCGCCCAGAGTCTGTTTCCTCAGAGTAATAACACTGGGCTTCCAATCTTTTTCTCCAAGTGATAAAGACACTGGAAACCCTGAGAACATAAAAATATTTGAATGATCAGAGAACAAGGAGTTTCTCAGAAATTCAATAGTACCGAAGAAGTTCTTTTATTGTTAAGAATAGTTCTGGCTATCCTGTTTTTTTTTTTTGTTATTCCAAAGGAATTTGAGAATTACTCTTTCTAACTCTATGAAGAATTGCATTGGAATTTTGCTGGGGATTGTATTGAATCTGTAGTTTGCTTTCAGCAAGATGGCAATTTTTATATATCAATCCTGCCAATATATGAGCATGGATTATCTTTCCATCTTCTGAGGTAAACTTCAATTTCTTCAGACACTTAAAGTTCTTGTCATACAGATATTTCACTTGGTTGGTCAGAATGAAACAAAAATATTTTATATTGTTTGTGACTATTGTGAAGTGTCATTTCCCTTATTTCCTTCTCTGCCTCTTTGTTCTTTGAATAGTGGAAGGCTAATGATTTGAGTTAATTTTATATTCAGCCACTTCGCAGAAGTTATTTATCAGGTGTAGGAGTTCTCTAGTGGAATTTCTTTGGGGTCACTAAAGTATACTTTCATATTATCTAAAGACAATAATATTTTGACTTCTTCCTTTCCAATTTGATTTCCTTTGGTATCCTTTTGTTGTGTAATTGCTCTGGCTGGGACTTTTCGTAGTATATTAAATAGATAGGAAGAGAGTGGGGAGTCTTGTCTAGTCCCTGATTTTAGTGGGATTGCTTCAAGTTTCTCTCTATTTAATTTGATATTGGCTACTGTTTTGCTGTATGTTATTTTTACTATGTTTAGGTATAAGCCTTGAATTCTTGATCTTTCTAAGACCTTTAACATGAAGGGAGGTTAAATTTACTCAACTGCTTTTTCAGCATCTAATGAAATTATTGTATGGTTTTTTTCCTTTTAGTATGTAGTGTATCACATTGATGGATTTTAGTATATTGAGCCATCCCTGCATTCCTGAGATGACACCTACTTGATTGTGGTAAATGATTGGTTTGGTGTGTTTTCAGATTTGGTTTGAGAGATTTTTGTTGAATATTTTTGCATTGATGTTCATAAGGAAAATTGTTCTGAAGTTCTCCTTCTTGTTGGGTCTTTGTGTGGTTTATGTATGAGTGTAACTGTGGCTTCATAGAATGAATTGGGTAGTGTTCCTTCTGGTTCTGTTTTGTGGAATATTTTGAAGAGTATTAGTATTAGGTTTTCCATGAAGGTCTGATAGAATTGTGCACTAAACCCCTCTGGCCATGGGATTCTTTCAGTTGGGAGCTTTTTAATGACTGCTTCTATTTCTTTAGAAGTTATAGGGATTCTTTAGATGGTTTATCTGACTGTGAGCCTAGAGAAGGCGGCTATCATTCTTGCAGCCACCTTGAGCCATATACCCTGACAAGAGATGTGATTACAATAGCCTACAACAGCTGAGCACACTCTGATGACATCTTGTTTTAGATACCCAAGATTTTCTTTTGGGTGTGTGAGACTTAAAGGTGTGTGGCTTAAGGGCAAGACTCAGTGATCAGATTTAGAGACAAGACCTAAGGGCTTGACTTAAAGACATGACTTAAAGGTGTGGCTTAGACATGAGACATATAAAAGGTGAGAGGCAGACAGAAGAAATTATTGGGCACTTGGCACTTGGAGGAAGAACCTGGAATTAGACAGTAGGCACTTGATACTTGAGACAGGTAAATAGCATTAGACATTAGGTACTAGAGACTAAAACTTGAAACTGGAAACTTGGAACTTTGAGTCACTAGGGAGTAGGAACTAGGGACTAGGAACTCAAGACTTGGGACTTGGAGAGAAGAAGAGAGACTGAAGAATAAACAGGATTGAATCACACTCTGTCTGGTCTTTATTCCTCAAGTCCGTCCTCACTCTCTCTCTTGTTGAACCCAGACCCATGGACTAGAGAAGCTTGAGGCAGTGTGGGCTCTAACAATTTACCCCCCAAGGCTTTTGGCAGTGCGAGTCTAACACTGATGGAGTGGTCTGTGACATTCTGGCCCCCAAACATGGGGCAGCTCAGGCCGCAACATTTTTGGTGCCCAACGTGGGCCAGCAAGAATGAGAGACCCAGTGAGGGACGTTAATAAAAGATGGGTCTGCCAAAAATTCAGGAGTGAAAAGAAGGTGATCACTGCAGGAATCTGCTGTATCTAGAAAGGTAGGTCATGTTAATGAAAATGGGACAAGAAATAAGTCAGCCTAAACTCAACTCTCTGTTCTTATTTTGCTGTTTGCTGCTCAGGTGTGTTAATTGTCTGCTTTTGTTTTGTTGTTTGAATGCTATCTTTCATGTTCAAAATAAAAAGAAACATATTTATCTGCAATTAGAATCTAAACTACAACCAAAGTTTGATGATGAATTTTCACACCCAGATTGTGCTGACTTAGAGAAAGAAGCAGCTGAATATTATGACCCTGAATGGCCCTCTTCTGGAAGAACCCCTCCTTACTTGCCTCCGCCTCCAAGTGCTCCCCCAATCGAGATGTTTGTTATAGATCCCATTAGGGAATTGCAGGAAAAATATCTTTTCTTAAACAACAAAGAGAGTTAGAAAAAGAGTATCAGGACTTAATTAATCAGCTACAAAAATTAAAGACAGGGAAGATGTCTTGAGAGGTAAACTGCAAAACTCCCTTGGCTCCTTGCATTCCTCAACCAGGAGTCCAAAGGCAGTCCCTGTCCCCTAGCTTAAGATTAGCAACAGCTCATCCAGAGAAGGGAAATGCTGAGGCTTTCCCTGTATCCAAGACTAGAGATGATCAATGAGTTGCTTGGATACATCACACAGGTTTTAATTTTCAAATTATTAAGGAATTAAAAAATTCACTATCACAATACGGTGCCACTGCTCCCTTTACTCTTGCAATTTTAGAGTCTCCCACAGAGGAGTGGCTGACTCCTAGTAATTGGAATACCTTAATGAGAGCAGTTCTTAGTGGTGGTGACTATCTTATTTGGAAATCAGAGTATAATGAGAATTGTAAAGAAACAGCTAGGAGAAACATTCAGGCAGGCAATAGTTGGTCCTTTGATGCCTTAGTAGGAGAAGGGCAATTTGCTTCTAGTGATAACCAGATGCAATATGACCCAGGCTTATTCACTCAAATTCAAAATGCAGCCATGAAGGCTTGGCAGAAACTCCCGGCAAAGGGAGACCCTGGTGCATCCTTAACAGCAGTCAGACAAGGAGCTGATGTATGATTTTCTGATTTTGTTCATCGATTAATGATAACAGCAAGGAAGATTTTTGGTAATGCAGAGGCAGGAGTAGATTATGTGAAACAACATATGAAAATGCCAATCATACCTGCCAAGAGGTGATGAGACCCTACAGAAAAAAAGACAGACGTTACGGGGTATATCAGACTCTGTTCTGACATAAGTTCCTCCTACCAACAGGGCTTAGCTATGGTGGCTGCCATGCAAGGAAAATCAGTAAGAGATTTTTTGGCTAGTAGAAACCAAAAGGCCTGTTTTAAATGTGGCAAGCCTAGACACTTTGCAAGAGATTACGAGGCAGAAAATAAGTTAACCCAGAGACAGCCCAGAAAAGAGCCTGGGCTCTGCTAACTTTGCAAATGTGGAAGGCATTGAGCTACTGAATGTAGATCCAAAAGAGATGCACAAGGAAACACCCTTTCCCATAATCAGGGAAATGGGAAAAGGGGACAGCTCCAGGCCCCAAACCAACACAAGCTGAAAAAGGCTTATGGAGCAGCCAGTTTTATATGAGCAAACAACAATCCCTTTCAGAACTTAGTCGAGCAACACCAGGAAGCACAGGACTAGACCTCAGTTATGCCACCCACATAGTATTAACCCCAGAAATGGGACCTCAGGCCTTACCCACTGGAGTGTTTGGACCACTCTATCCAAATGTGTTGGGCCTGATAGTGGGAAGAAACAGTACTACTATGCAGGGACTACAAATTATTCCTGGAGTCATAGACAATGATTATCAAGGTGAGATTAAGGTAATGACACAGGCAATTCAGAATATAGACACCATTCCTATAGGAAGGAGGATAGCTCAACTATTGTTACTTCCATTGTACCCTACTAATCACAAATATAAGAATCTTAATAAAGGGGTTGAAGGTTTTGGTTCCTCTGATGTATACTGGGTACACCCTATAGTTAAACAAAAACCTATGATGACACTATGGCTGGATGTAAAGGCATTCCGAGGCTTAGTTGACACAGGAACTGATGTGACTATCCTAAAACAAAGTGATTGGCCTACCACCTGGCCTCTGACCCCAACCTTAACCAATCTAAGGGGTATTGGCCAAAGTCAAAACCCACAACAAAGCTCTAAGGTGTTGACATGGAAAGATAAGGAAAGAAATACATGGAATATACAACCCTATGTCTTTCCAGGCCTTCCCATTAATCTCTGGGGCAGAGATCTGTTATTCCAGTTGGGATTGATTATGTGCAGCCCTAATGAAGTAATCATGGCTCAAATGGTAAACTCTGGATTTTCCCCAGGGAAAGGATTAGGAAAAAGTGAAGAAGTGATTACTCATCCGGTTGAGGTCCATGGTAATGGATGTTACTCATTATAATGAATTTGGCAATCAAAATATATACATGTATGTGTATATACATATACTGGTTTCATTTATGTGACATTACAATCTGGAGAAACAAGCAAGCATGTGATCACTCATATGCTTGGTACAATTACTGTATTGGGTGTGCCTAAACAGATAAAGACTGACAATGGCCCAGGTTATGCAAGCTCCAGTTTCTGCCAATTCTGTGAAAAATTGGGAATACTACATAAAATGGGCATTCCATATAATCCACAGGGCTAAGGTATGATAG
Source organism: Arvicanthis niloticus (assembly GCF_011762505.2). Classification (NCBI taxonomy): domain Eukaryota; kingdom Metazoa; phylum Chordata; class Mammalia; order Rodentia; family Muridae; genus Arvicanthis; species Arvicanthis niloticus. The sequence continues at coordinate 23,291,195 of NC_047677.1, forward strand.
AAACGGCACATCAAACCATTAAATATCAATTTGAAAAAAATAAAAACGGGGAAATGGTACCCTACCAAGGGATCCCCAAGAAATATCCTTCATCACATGCTCTTTATTTTAAATTTTTTTACTTTGGATTCTGAAGGAAAATCCGCTGCAGATAGATCCTGGCATCCTGATATCAAAAAGAATTTTGCAACAGTCCTCTGGAAAGACCCATTAACTGGAACCTGGAATGGGCCAGATCCAGTGCTTATCTGGGGAAGAGGTTCTGTCTGCATTTATTCCTAAACTGCAGATGCTGCATGCTGGCTGCCAAAGAGACTGATTAAACAGATAGACAACAATAACAAACCCAGAGAGGAGTAAACACCCTGAGAAGTGGATTTTTCTTTGCAGGAAACATGAAGTTGCTTCTCAATTGCCTTCAAATTGGAACAGATCAATGAGCAAACCTGACTTGGGAAGTCCTCAATATAAAAGGAGACATTACCACCTGTACCTTCAGGGTGGCTCTATTGGACTCTTAGTTCCCCAACTTATGATTTAGTGGAGAGCATTGTTTAGACCCAGGAGAAAACCCACTACTGCAGTTACTATAGGTTTTTGGGGGGGTTGAGTTTGACTGAAGCAGGAACAGGGATTTCTTTATTTGTTTTATTAAGATCAAAGCTATGATGAGTTCTGTATTTCTATAGATTTAGATTCTGCTATAACACATTTATAAACAGAATAGAAGAGGCTTATACTTTTTGCTCCTTGGACAGAGGGAGTTATGTGTTGCCCTTAATAAAGCGTGTTGCTGTTATACTGACTATTCAGGCATTGTTAAATCTCATGTCTCTTGGGTCCATGCTGTTCAACAAACTGATGGCTTTTGTAAGACAATAGATAGATGCTATTGAAATGAAACCCATACAGGTCCATTATTACAGGCTGTAAGTAAGGGACTGTAAAACCTCTGTCATCAAGACTAATGAGGATTATCCCCTAACTTACTCACTAAGCCAGATAGTCAATGACAGGTAAGAGAACACTTCAAGACCCTTGTCCCTAAAAAGGAAGGCCTCACCATCCTAAGACAGGAGCTCAATCAATGGCTGTTGAGTATCCAAGGACGGGAAAGGGAGGTTGGGGTTCTTTGTTCCAACCTAAGGCAGGCACATCTTCCATAATTTTTTGCAGCCTTTCATTTTGAAAAAAATTTGAAAAGTGGGACGTGTGGGGAGCCGACAGCAGGTGGCTATCATCCTTGGAGCCATCTTGAGTCATATACCCTGACAAGAGAGTTGATTACAATAGCCTACAACAGCTGAGCATACTCTGATAACATCTTGTTTTAGATACCTAGAATTTTCCCTTAAGTGTGTGAGATTAAAAGGTGTGTGACTTAAGTGCATGACTTAGAGATCAGATTTAGAGACAAGAGCTAAAAGCATGATTTAAAGGTGTCACTTAAAGGCATGGCTTAGAAGTGAGACATATAAAAGACAAGAGGCAGACAGAAGAAATTATTAGGTATTAGGCATTTGGCACTTGGAGGAAGAACTTGGAGTTATTATTAGACACTCAAGACTTGGAAAGAGAACTAGGATTAGACACTTGTACTTGAAATAGAACTTGAGACTGGGAAAGAGACTAGCAACTGGAACTAGGATTAGGACCTGAGATTTGGTACTAGGAACTAGGGACTTAGAGAGAAGAAGAGAGGCTGAAGAATAAACAGGATTGAATCACATTCTGTCTGCTCTTTATTCTTTGAGTCCATCCTCACTCTCTCTCTTGCTGAACCCAGACCGGAGAACTGGAGAACATTGGAGTAGTGTGGGCTCTAACAATTTAGCCCCAAGGCTTTTGGCAATGCGGGTTCCAAGATTGACAGAGCAGTCCCCTACATTTTGACCCCCAAACGTGGGGTAGCTCAGGCTAGAACATCTGACTTGATATAACTTTGCTATTTGCTATCTGTCTAGAAAATTGTCCATTTCATACAAATTTTCCAATTTGGTTGAGTACAGACTTTTGTAGTAGGAGCTGATGAGTTTTTGAATTTCATCAGTTTCTATTGTTGTATCTCCGTTTTCATTTCTAAATTTGTTCATTTTGATACTGTCTCTGTGCCCTCTGGTTAGGCTGGCTAAGGGTTTATCTATCATGTTGATTTTCTCAAAAAACTATCTCCTGGTTTTGTTGATTCTTTGCATAGTTCTTTTTGTTTCTACTTGATTTCATCCCTGGGTTTGATTATTTCCTACTATCTACTCCTCTTGTATATTTGCTTCTTTTGGTTCTAGAGCTTTCAAGTGTGTTGTTAATCTGCTAGTGTATGCTCTTCCTAGTTTTCATTTGGAGTCACCCAGAGCTATATGTTTTCCTACTAGCACTGCTTTCATTGTGTCCCATAAGTTTGGGTAAGTTGTACCTTCATTTTCATTAAATTCTAAAATGTCTTTAATTTCTTCCTTTCTTTCTTTGTTTCTTTCTTTCTTCCTCTCTCTCTCTCTCCTTCTCTCTCTTTCTCTCTTTCTCTCTTTCTCTCTTTCTCTCTTTCTCTCTTTCTCTCTTTCTCTCTTTCTCTCTTTCTCTCTTTCTTTCTTTCTTTCTTTCTTTCTTTCTTTCTTTCTTTCTTTCTTTCTTTCTTTCTTTCTTGATCAAGTTATAATTGAGTAGGGCCTTGTTCAGCTTCCAGGTGTATTTGGACTTTTTGATGCTTTTGTTGTTACTGAAGACCAGCCTTAGTCTGTGGTGATCTGATAGGATGCATGGAATTATTTCAGTATTATTGTATCTTTTGAGGACTGTTTTGTGATGGATTATATGGCCAATTTCGGAGAAGGTACCATGAGTTGCTGAGGAGAAGGTATATTCTCTTTTAGGATGAAATCTTCTATAGATATCTTTTAAATCCATTTGGTCCATAACTTCTGTTAATTTCACTGTGTCTCTGTTTAGTTTCTGTTTCCATGATCTGTCCTTTGATGAGAGTGAGGTGTTCAAGTCTCTCACTATTATTGTGTGATTTGCAATATGTCCTTTGAGCTTTAGTAAAGTTCCTTTTATGAATGTAGGTGCCCTTGCATTTGGAGTGTAGATATTCAGAATTGAGAGTCCTTCTTGGAGATTTTTCCTGTGATGAATATGAAGTGTCCTTTCTCATCTTTATTGATAACTTTTGTTGAATGTCAATTTTATTCGGTATTAGAATGGCTACTCCAGGTTGTTTCTTGGGATCATTTGCTTGGAAATCTGTTTTCCCAACATTTACTCTGAAGTAGTGTCTGTCTTTGACAATTAGGTACATTTCCTGTATGCAACAAAATGCTGGGTCCTGTTTACATATCCAGTCTGTTAGTCTGTGTCTTTTTATTGGAGAATTGAGTCCATTGATGTTTAGAAATATTAAGGTATAGTGATTGTTGCTTCCTGTTAATTTTGTTCCTAGAGGTGGAACTATGTTTGCTTATGTTTCCTTTGGATTTGTTGAAGGAAGATTACTTCTTGCTTTTTCTAGTGTAGAGTTTCCCACCTTGGAAACTCTATTATTTTTTATAGGGCTGGATTTCTGGAAATATATTGTGTAATGTTGTATCTTTTGTCATGGAATATCTTGTTTTCTCCATCTATGGTAACTTAGAGTTTTGCTGGGTATAGTAGCCTGGGCTAATGTTTATGTTTTCTCAGGGTCTATATGATATCTGCTCAGGTAGATTTCATAGTCTCTGGTGAGAAGTCTGGTGTAATTCTGATGGAGGGATTCTTAATATGTTACTTGATGTTTTCCCCCTCACTGCTTTCAATATTCTTTCTTTTTTGTACATTTGGAGTCTTGACTATTATGTGACAGAAGGAATTTCTTTTCTGGTCCAGTCTATTTGGAGTTCTGTAGGGTTTTTTTTTTTTTTTTTTTTTTTTTTTTGTATGTTCATGGGCAACTTTTTCTTTAGGTTAGGAAAGTTTTCTTCTATAATTTTATTGAAGAGAATGGCCAGATGTACTGGCCATTTAATATGAGAATCTTCGCTCTATTCTATACCTACTAACCCTAGGTTTGGTCTTCGCATTGTGTCCTAAATTTTTTGGATGTTTGGGTTAAAACCTTTTTGTATTTTGCATTTTTGACTGTTGCAATGCTTTGGTGGCATGTTCTCCCCCTGGGATTCTTTCTTCTGTCTCTTAAATTCTTTTGGGGATGCTTGCATTTATGACTCCTGATCTCTTTCCTAGGTTTTCTATCTCCAGGAATGTCTCCCTTTTTGATTTCTTTATTGTTTCTATTTTTATTTTTTGATCCTGCATGGTCTTGTTCAATTCCTTGACCTGTTTGGTTATGTTTTTTTTTTTTTTTAATGGAGATGGTTTCTTCATTGATTTTATTGAAGATGTTTTTTGTTCTTTGAGCTGTAAATTTACACTCTCTTTTATTTCTATTATTCTTAGGTTTGGTCTTTTCATTGAATCCTGGATTTTCTGGATGTTTTTAGTGAGGAGTTTTTTCTGTTTTGAATTTTGTTTGACAGTTTTGTCAATATCTTCTAAGGTATCTTTTACACTGAGACTCTCTTTTCTATCCCTTGAATTTTGTTGTTGATGTTCCATCTTTAGTTCCTGACCTTTTTTTCTAGTTTTTCCATTTCCAGGGTTGCCTCCATTTGTATTTTCTTTATTATTACTACTTATACTTTTAGGTCCTGGACCACTTTGTTCAATTTCTTCCCCTGTTTGATTGTTTTTTATCCTGTATTTCTTTAAGGGATTTATTTGTTTCCTCTTTAAGGGCTTTTACCTGTTTACCTGTATTTTCCTGTATTTATTTCAGTGACCTATTTATATCCTCCTTAATGATGTTGTTATCTTCATAGATAAGATTTCAGGTCAGCATTGTGGTTTTCTGGTGTTTCAGTGTACCAGGGCTTGCTGTAGTGGGAGACCTGGGTTCTGATGGTGCCAACATATATTAGTTTCTGTTGTTTATGGTCTTGTGCTTGTTTCTTACCATCTGGTTATCTCTGGTGTTAGCTGGTCTGGTAGTCTTTGTCTGAAGCCTGCCTCCTGTGTCCCTGGGTTGCTTCAGATCTTCTGGTAGGCCTGTGGCCTTGGCTTTAGCAGGCTTTCTGGGGGACCTTTAGACTTCAGAAGGGGTCTTCAGAAGAACAGACAAGCTGATGGTCTTTCCAGGTGGAAGTCACAGCCCAGAAAGTGAGTAGGGTTTGTGTTAGGGATGAAGTTAGGGGTGAAGGTGGGTCCTGAGTCAACTGGGCTCCTCAGGGTTTCCAGCTGCTGTGGCTATTTGCAAAGGACCCTTACCTGTGGCCTGGAAGTAGCAGACCTCCTGGGGGCCTTTAGACTGTATGGTCTTTAGAAGAGTAGACATGCTGATGGTCTGCCCAGGCAGTGGGCTAACTACTTTGTATTCCTTAACCAAGTAAAAGGCTCATTACTAGGAGAGGAGAATTCTTCTTTTAACAGCAATTAATAGTTGCCTGTACCTCTTTTTTTAACAATCTTTTTATTGCTTCTTTATGAATTTCACCTTATGCATCCCAATCCAATTCACACTTATATTTGTTCATATCAGTTAAAAGAAGAAAAGAAAGCTTTCCATGGAAGCTGTAGTGTGTCACAGTGTTTCATACAGTATGCACTTTTGGCCAAACAGCTTTACTTGCAAATGTTCATTGCAATGAGTCTTTGGTTTGAAGTATCTGGTTTCCGCTACATTATCAATACTGGATTCTCACCTAGACTCCTCTCAGATATTCTGTTACTACCCTATGTCATGGAGATCCTATATGTTTGGATCTACAACTTTTTCTTTTTCTACAGCAGTTTGTAGATGGGGTGATTGTTGGGGTGGACTAATTCAAAGCCCACGATTTGGGCCTGGGTGGAAGCTGTCTTGGTCTTTCAACCATCTCTCCTGTACCCACACCACCAGTGCCAGCTCTACTATATTGCCCTGCTGAGGCACAAGTTTATTCTCCCAAGTGGTGCTGACAGTTTAGGGCAGGACTAGCTCTCCTGCTCCCACAACTTCAGCTGCTCACCTGAAATACCACCATGATGGTCAGGTTTCCTATGATGCCCATGAAGTGCAGGCCTGCTCTTCTGAGTGCTAAAGCCAATGAAGGGTAAGAACAGCTCTTCTGCTTTCATGTCCTTGGGGCCAACTCACTCACCTGCTGCAGGTGTGAGAAGGGGTTAGAGCTCTCCTGCATCCATACCTGCTCTGCAGATTAGGAACTGCTGGCTCACCAGCAGCCTTGCCACTAGGGCCTGTTTTACTGTGCTGTGCCTATGGTATACAGGCTTGCTATACAAAATAGTGTAGTGGGAGCTGGTGTGGGATGGAACCAGTTCTTTGCCACTCACACTACATAAGTCACCTTTCCCATGCTGTCAAGGCAAGGAGTGGAACCATGTCTTCCACTGAAGGCAAGGGAGCTTGTAGTTCTTGATTTAGAGATGGGATGGGTGAAATTTTTTCTTTTCTTGTTAGCACGTCTATTGATATTATAATTGTTCAGGTGTTTCCATAAGCAGCTATGCTGTTGAAATATCATGAATATCTCATCTCTTAAAGCTTCTCTGTCATTTTAGGAGGAACAATTATTACTCTGAAACACTTTTTTCACTTTTCACGATGCTCCCTGAGTCTTAGATATAGAAGTCGTGTTATAGGTGTGTCATTCACACATGAGCACAACATTAGATATTGATCTCTGCACTATGGACAGTTACAGTTTTCTATAATAATCTCTGTTTGCTATAGAGAATATCCTGCTTGTAAGAGAAATTTCTTTGTTGACCGGTGAGAGCTACAATTATCTATGTTATATGAATATGATTTAGATATTGAGTATAAATTATTCTCATGTATTAAATTGGTGGTATTGGTTCTTTTCTAAGAACAATAACCTTCCTTATCAGGGTGTCACATGCTTTTGATCCCAGCACTCCAGAATCATAGGTAGGCCCTTCTCTGAGCTCAATATCAGCCTGCTCTACAAAGCAAGTTCCAGGATAGCCAGAGCCACACAAGGAAACTATGCCTGAAAACCCAAGAAGTACAAAGTAAAGTAAAATCCATTGCCTTACACAAGTAACAGGAAGTTAGCTCTTACATTTATAAACATGTAAGTTTATAAATGTAATCAGTCATATAAATGAACATAGAGAGAAAAAATAACATGATTATCTCAATAGATACATGAAAAGCCTTTGACAAAACTGAACACACTTTCATGAGAAAAGCTATAGAGGAAGTATAGATCTTTAGGGAACATACTTCAACTCAATAAAGGGTATATACGCCAAACCCAAGCCAATATCCTAAACTGAGAAACATTCAAAGCTATTCCATTAAAATAAAGAATTACACAGGGCTGCCAACTATACCCACTGTTTTTAAACACAGTCCCTGAAGACCTAGCCAAAGTACTAAGACAAGAGAAAGAAATTGAAGACATATAGAAAGAGGGGAAAGTCACATCATTCCTATTTATAAGATATATTTTATCAAAAATTCCATTGGAAAGCCTGTATTAATAAAATTTTCAAGAGTTACAGGAGACAAAAGCAACTCACAAAAATCAATAGCCTTTCTACATAAAACCAACAAAATCATGCTGAGAAAGAGATTATGGGTATAATCTCATTTATATGAGATCAAAAGGTGATAAGCCCTCTGGAAAAAACCTAACCCAGATACTGAAAGAGCTTTTGAAAAACATTTAAGTCTGTGATGACTTTAAGGAAGATATTTGAAAATATTAAGACTGCCCATGTTCATGGATCTGCAGAATTAATATAGAGAAATGATCATCTTATGAAAAACAATGATTAGATCGAATGCAATTTCAATCAAAAGTCCCACAACTTTCTTCCAAGAACTGTAGAAAAGGGCATCTTAAAATTAATGTGTTACTAAAAAATCTGGATAGTCATCATGACTACCATCACCAACAATAAAATAATGGAGAGATTCTCATTTTAGACTTCCTTGTACATTATAGAAATATAATCATAAAAACAGTATGACACACAAAATAGACATATAGCCAAATGGTACAAAATAGAAGACCCAAACATGAACATGTGTAACTACAATCCTGTGACATGTTATATTTTATTGGTTACAATGTGTGGTTAGTATGATTCTTGACATATGGTAAAATACACTTCAAGAATTCTCATGTATTTATATTTGTTAAGGTTTTTATTTCTTTATAAAGATTGGTTATTATTGGTCAGCTGATACATGGGACAATGAAGTACTAGATTGTTTAATGTGTTATTGTATACGTTTCTTTTACTGAACATTCTTCTATAAAAAATGTTGTATGAAACTCCACAGAGAAGTTATAGTCATTTTATATGGGTTGGACAATATACTGAGGTTGATAAGAGTGACCTTTGCTTTGAATGTTCCATTTACTTACCTCTACAATATCTCTGTCCTTATCCTATTAGGTACCATTGGAGACTGGAAAAACCATTTGACTGTGGAGCAGAATGAAAGATTTGACATGATATTCAAGATGAAGATGAAAAATGTTCCCTTGAAGTTTATCTGGGATATAAATGAACAATAAAAGTCTAATGTCAACACAAAAGAAACACAATTAAGAAAGAATCCATTCAGAAGAATACATACTTTAATATTAATATTACTGTCTTTCATATTTTAATCATTAAATACCAAGCTTTATTAAGGATCAAAATGAATAAACTATATCTTGGTTAATTACAATGAAGTTAAAAAATGATTTCAAATTTCAAAATTATAATAGTTTGGCTTCTAGCGAGCAATTGTATTGTGTACTAATGTAATAAATTATGGTGCTTTCTGGTATAGAAAAATGTCTACAAGGTGTAGTCTGCAATGCACAGTTTTTTATTATCATCTACTGTTGGGCCATGGAAGGGTATCCTGGTTCTTGGGTTGTGTGTTTGGCCATGCCCTCAGAACCCAGACTCCTGACAGGAGGTCTAATCTCCATTCAACCTGTGCCCTTTGGTCATGTAGGATACAGGTAGAGGGCATGAGTAACAGGTCTACACCTCCAGAGATTAAAATATTAATGAGTATCTAAAGGCTGGGGGGCATAGGTAATTAAGTTATTCCCTCCCTTTTCCCCCTCCCCATAAAAGCCAGGGTCCCTTGGCTTTAGGGTGGAGTGTGAACCATCTATACCCATTCACCATGTCATGAACAATAAAAGCTTTGGAAAATTGGACTCCTGTGCCTGTCACCAGGTTCCCAGCCTTTCGAATCCCGAACCTTCCCAATGCAGCCACTGGCATGCCCATGGTGGCTGCATGAATCTGGGACCCTCCTCTGGTGGTGTGGAAAGCCTGCCCAGGACACAATGCCAGACCGCCATGGGACCCGCTGCTAGAATTCCCCCGGGATTTTTTTCCCACAGCTGGTGCCCAACGTAGGGCATGAACATCCACATATCTACAAGAACCATCCTGGCTAAGTCTGCTAAACAAGTATACTTCCTGCGAGGTGTGGTGCCAGAGCTATCCCGGTCCTCTCTCAGCTCCCACCTGCACATTCCCTGCCTCTATTCTGCCGGGCCTCCAGAGACCCCACAGATTGTGGCCAATCTCAGTGCATGGGCCTGTCGCCATGCACCCCATAGTCTCTGTCCTACTGCGCACCCACTCCTGTGGTGGCTGGGGCCCAGAACAGAGATTCTCACAAAGAGCCCTATGCCCTCACATGCTAAAATCAGGCTGAGTTCATTCCCTGCCTAAGTATGAGCCCCAGAGTCCTCTTGGTGCAGTGTGAGCGTGCCTGCTTAGCCTCTACTTCTCGGCGGTAGACCCAGTGTCCCCGAGACATCCATCCCTGACAAAGGACCACACAGACCAGCGAAGCAACAGAGATCCATACTCGTGCACCCACACATGGGCCTACAGTGTTTCTCACAGATGGTGGACAATGCGTACAGAGCCAGCTCCACAAGTGCCCCTTGATGGTGCCTGCAAAAACCATTAGTAACATCTCTCTCTGTCCACCCTACCCCCTCTTTCTCTCTCTCTCTCTCTGATTCTTAGCTACTGTCTAACTCCTGCCTAGTTCATAAAGACTAGGTCTCTTTCTCTCCCCACGTGTTCTCCAGCTAAAGGACAAGATGGTGGCGGCTCCCTAGCCCCCATTATTCCCATCCCCACAGCTCCATAGAGGGGGCTCCTTCACAGCTAACAACTGTCCTTCAAGCCACAACACCTGCTGTAACCCTTGTTCGGAGACTCCTTCCCTTGGTTGAGAGACTCCTTCTTGTGGTTGAGACTGTCCTCTCTCTCTCTCTCTCTCTCTCTCTCTCTCTCTCTCTCTCTCTCTCTCTCTCTCTAGAACACAGGCGCCAAACTCTAGTCCCTAGTGCCCTGCCAGATAGCTTCTTCCCCTGATACCCTGTCAAATGGGACAGGCTACAGCTATTTGGCTTAGCCTGCTTGCCTGAAGCAACAGGGCAAGAACCTGCTTGCTACCCAGCCCTGTGTTCCTTAGCCAGCCTATGCTTCCCCTCCCCCTCAGTCATTTGCAGTAAAGCTACTTAGCTCAGCCAACTTGCCAGAAGCAGTGGGTCAATATCCTGCCTGCACCCTTTGCTCCTGTGGTGCCATCTGCAAATTTCTCTCAAAAGCTGCCTGGCTCCAATCCAGCTTCCATGTGTCTTTCCCATAGACACAGACTATCACTCTTTCTGACTCTTAGCTCTCCTATCAAGCCCCAATGCTTCCTGCTCTAAACTTTTCTTCAAAGTTGGCCTTTCCTCTTCTTCTCTACATTTAAAATTTGCCAACTAAGTAAAAAAGAATAGAGAATACAGGGGGCTTCTCTGCTGAAACATCCAGCCACCGCAGCATGTGGCAGAACAGCAACTGCCTGGCAGAGCCAGCCCATCCCCTCCCTGCTTCTCCCCAATGGGAAGACCTGCAACCTATTTTCAACCAAATATTTTTAATGTTTACTTTTGTTTCTAACAAAAACACCTAAAGCAACAATGCTCGTGCTTCCCAACCAAAATTTATTTGCTTTTTTGTTTTAATGCTTCCTTTTCTCTCTAACACTAGTGATATATGTCCAACATTTTTTCAACCTTTATGATTTCTTCAAGGTTCAAAAGCCATCTAATTTACTTCCACAGGTTAAATCAACATGCTGATCACCATTTCTTGAGTCTTAATTAACAACTAAGTTCTTTTACAAACTGTTGCTGCCAATCCCAGATACATAATTAACATTGTTTTTCTCCCTCAGCCATCCAAAAACAGACTCAAAGATACCTTCCAGGACTAAAATTTCCTCAAACACCTTTGCCTCTCCAGGATCTTAATGACAGACCATAATGTGCTTGTTCCCAAGCAATTTAATGCTCAATATCCAGCCTTCACAGACATCTCCCTGCCAGAAATGCTCCTTCCCTGCTGTGATTATCCTACAGGTATACCCACAGATCCAACATAGTCCACACCATCTTCTGGAACCTGCCTGAGATGCCAAGCTGCTTTCTCCCAGCCACCTCATCTGACTGTAGACTCCTAAGACACATTGAGACCAAGAGACTGCCACCTCCTGGAACCTGCCAAGTTGCCTTCTTCTAGCCACCTTGTCTGACTGAGGACCCCAGATACATGCTGAGATCCAGAGATGCATGCCAAAATCCAGAGATGCTCACTACAGAAGACAGATCCAGACCTTCCAGCTGCAAATGGACTCTTTTGCCAAAGTCACATAGCTAAGGTTACATGTTAGTGAGGAAAACATAATGTCTATTTAGATTCATCAGATGTCATTACCTTCAAACTGTACAACTTATATTTAATTGATTCAGTGATCCCCTGCCTTTCAAACCTTACCCTCAATTCCCATTACCCTTGGCTTAATTATGCTACACCTTCCAGCCAACGTAGTGTTTTCTTTTGACTCTCTCATCCAAAATTTTCACTAAAAAAGAGTGAGATGTTGGGATGTGGGTTTGATCTCCCCAGTAGAGAGCTGGGTTTGAGGTAGCCAGGGACCCAACAGGACATTGCCTGTCAGGGACGGCATATGTCTCCCCATGGTCCCCAATTCCAGACTACTCCATGCAGTCCACATCTCTCATTAACCTGCACCTTGCAGACTACAGATGACACAGAGTTGCCTCTCCTTTTATGAAAGAAAAGAGAGTGGGATGTTGGGCCGCGGAAGGGTATCCTGGTTCTTGGGTTGTGGGTTTGGCCATGTCCCCAGAACGCAGGCTCCTGGCACGGGGTCTGATTTCCATTCAACCTGTACCCTTCGGTCATGTAGGATGCAAGTAGAGGGCATGATTAACAGGTCTCCACCTCCAGAGATTAAAATATTAATGAGTTATCTAAAGGTTGGGGGGCACAGCTAATTAAGTTATTCCTTCCACTTTCCCCCCTCCCTATAAAAGCCAGGGTTAGGGTTAGGTTTCCCTGGCTTTTATGGGGGAGTGCAAACCATCTACACACATTCACCACGCCATGTACAATAAAAGCTTTGGAAAACTGGATTCCACTTGTCTCCTGCACCTGCCACCAGGTTCCCAGCCTTTGGAACTATGAAACTTCCCCATGCAGCCACTGGCCTGCCCAAAGCAACTTCATGAATGTGGGACCCTCTGCCAGAGGTATGGGAAGCCCGCCTGGAATCCTGCTGGCAGCTTCCTCCCCCGCGAGTTTTGTCCCAAAATCTACAGTACAATTTTGGATGAATAAACATTAAATAACTTCTCATTATTCCAATAAAACTTTAACTTTCACTGAGTCAAGAATGTGTGAGTTTTTAATTTGGAAAACTACCTGAACATTGAATGGAGGCAGAGTAGCCATTTAGATTAAGCACTGGAAAAGAGGGAAGATATACTCATCTCCTTAATAAAATATAAACTTTGTGTTGATGAATTGTCTATTTGCTTCTTGAGTCTGCTTGACTAGAGTATTTCTCCCCCACCCTTTGATGTGTGATATCACCACTTGGTCCTAATTTATGTGCAGGAGCACGACACCATTTGTCTCCAGTGCCATACATATGAGGTGACCTTTGTGTGCAGAATGTGTCTTGATTCTGGCCTTTCACATGAATGATTAATAAGGTAAATCTTTATATTATTTATAAAAACAGAGGCTTGGGGAAAATCCTGTCAGGGATATGTTCTGTCATTACCTGAGCAACCATTTTCATGAACAGAAGTATTGAAACAGTCTTCCCAATTGTCGAATCTTTCTCTGGATTCTTATTCTTGGTCAATTGAAGCACAAAAAATTAAATCAAATCTGATTTTTTGAAAGTCATGATGTTGGGATTGTGTGTCTTGAATGATCCATTAAGAGTTTAGAAACAGGGGTATGTATGATCAGAACATAACAGATACATTTAAGAAGTTCTCCAGTTATTGAAAAAACAGTAAGGTGAGAAGCAAGAGCTCTGTCTTCATGATCCAATTTTACACATTAAATCAAGGAAAGAAATTTGTAAAAATGGTTTAATTCACAGAAAAAAAGAAGGAAGCTCAGGACAAATTGTAAAAATAATATAATCTCAAATTTGTTAAGGTGCATATGTGAATTCTAAACGTCCATAATTATACAGTGACTTTCTGTTAACTTGGATGTAAGGTTTAATGTTCATGTACTATACTAGGTTAGTAAGAAAATTTTCATGTTTTGCTATAAAATTTGTCAAACTTCTCAACATAGAGTATTGTGTTGGTTTTAGTTGCTAATCATGCCATGCCAAACTGCTAAGTTTACATGAAAGAAAATACTTTCAGTGTCAGTTGTGAGTTTTCTCAAGTACAGTCTATGTTGTTAGCTGATTTCATATCACTACCGCTATGGCATTTTAAGAAGTTTTGAGCCAGAACTCTTGTTCACTATGTAAAAACATTTATCTGCCAATAAAAAGCTTATAGGCCAATGAGCTGAGTAGGATTAGAAGGTGAGAAAAATGAAAAAGAGCATGAGGATTCTGATATTAAGTTAGGTAGCAGTCTTCAGTAGGACACAGAGGAAGTTGATGACATGAAACCAAGAACCATGTAACTAGACACATGGCAGGACTTAGAATAGAACAAATGGGATCATTAAATCATGAGCTTGTCAACAAAGAGTCTCAAGTTTATGGCCTAAACATTTATTCATAAGGATAATAATGTCTTGCAGTTGTTCTTTTAGGGAATAAAGAAGCCATGTGAAAGAGCCCTCTGTTACAACTGATGTCCAGCCTAGAGCACAGAATCCAAACTTAGAAAGAACTAGGCTTAGAGCCTGAAGAGTTCCAGGTAGAGAGTACAAACAAGCACTGCTCTGAATCAGAGCAGATTCCTAGAGAGGCAAGGGAATGTCAAATGTATGGTTCTTTGAGAAAAAGTACCACTTTCCAGTGAAGCCAGCAGAGGCTAGCAAGTGGAAGACTATGAGTAGTGAATATGAAGCCTGACCCAAAGCAACAGGTGCACCCTACAGGCAAATGACTCCCACAAAGTGAGGCAGATATGCTTGGTTCCCAAACTCTATCAGCTGGTGTGAGACAAAGTTTTTATAGAAGACATTGGCTTCAGCTCAGACCCAGCAAGGGCTGCCTCCTGGAAATACAACCTTCCAACTGAGAAGCAGAGAGCTGTCAGTTATAGATACTTGGAAGAGAGATACCAGTTAGAAATATGGACACTGCAGGAAATGCTGAAAAGTTACTAGACTTGGTAAAATACTTGGGAACTTTTTCAGGAGAGAGCTAGAGGTTAAAAAAAAATCTAAATTTTCTGGAGAAGGCACCTCAGAACTCTTGGCACATCACTCAGAACTAAACTGGATTCCAGCCTGTCCCAGGCTCAGCCATTCCCTTCTTGCTTGGAACAGAGGTGAAGAGCAGACCCACCATTCTCAGATCCTTGAGGTCCCCAGCATTGTTGGGTATACATAAAATTAAAAACCACAGCAATTGTCTCAGAAATCATTGTTTCTTGCACAGAAGAACACTGGCTGAGACCCCATCTTAGACTGCATTTGCCTTTCCTGAGTGGCATGCTGGTGGTCCACTGGCATCCCATCAGTGAGGCAGACATGCCACCCACCAATGTATAAACTCCTTTCAGGTATTGTGCTTATGTTACTCTTAAAAATGCAACAATAATTTCTTGTTATTTTGAAAGTTGTTATTACAAACTGTTTAGGATAATTAAGAAATGCAAATTAATAGTTTATCAAACCCATGGCCATGTTACTTACTAGTCCAATTAATTAAAATAAAGTGTTTTCAAAGTTGAGCAGATAGTAAATAGCTAAAAGCAAGCAATGCTTGCCAATTCAGTTATACTATAAATATATGGTCTTCAAAATATCAGAGATCCATAGAACATGACATTTGAAGATATTTTTTTTCATTAAAATATTTTATGACAATGAGCCAGGTCTGCTCCTGGAAATAGCCTATTCTACTTCAAAGAATTGCTGAGCATCAAAGAACCTCCATTTGGTGTTTACATCAATTGTGGCAAGCTAGCCACTGAGCAAAAAAAAAAAAAAAAAAAAAAAAAAAAAAAAAAAAAAAAAAAAACAAAACTACCCTTGCTTCAACTGCTGAAATGATACTGTCAAAAATGGACAAATCAAGCTGGGCAGTGGTGGTGCACATCTTTAATCCCAGCACTTGGGAAGCAAAGGCAGGCGGATTTCTGATTTCGAGGTGAGACTGGTCTACAGAGTGAGTTCCAGAATAGCCAGCGCTAAACAAAGAAACCCTGTCTCGAAAAACCAAAAAAAAAAAAAAAAAAAAAAAAAAAAAAAAAAAAAAAAAAAAAAAAAAATGGACAAATGAGATGCAGGGAAGTCAAGTGCCAAGGTAGGCTAAAGAGTCCTTCATAATTCCTGCTTCACAGAAAAGTCTGTCAGTTATTCTGGGGCTCATGGCTGAAGATGAATGCTCCTATGACAGAGAAATCTTTGGTGACTCAGCAGTCATCCAACTCCTCTGCCATAGTTTTGGAAGCTGCTTGCCTGCACTTACTAAATGCTCAGATAATATTTATTGCTTCATGAGTCTCTGAGGGGGTTAAAGACCAGATAGTTTCACAATAAGCTTAATAGTTTTACAATTAAGATTAAGTTGTTTAGGACTTAAGAAAATGTTCTTAAGTCTAAGAAGATGTTTTAGATGGGTAATGCAAACCATGATAGAATTTGATTTAGGTACAGAATGCTGAACTCACCAAGATAGTGAAGAATTCAGCTTAGGAACTTTGGAAAATTCTACCAGTCCCCTTCCCTCCTGGAAGAGAAAGATTATAGAACACTTAGGCACCCCTTCCAACCAGAAGGGAGAGGCAAATTAACATCCTCATACCACAGGTTGTGGGGACCGACCTGTGAGTGGGAGAGGCCTAGAGCCCATGGGCACATTCCACAGGATGGATCATTGGCCACCCACAGATAAGTGAAATCCTTGTCACCTCATTCCCTAAAGACCAATCAGTTTAAAAGTCACACTGTTCTGCCAATCATATTGTGGCTAGTTGCTGTTTCTCTAAAAACTGTATAAAGGCTCACTGAATGACCAGATCAGGGTCACCACCTCTCCTTTGGGTGCAGGATGACCCCAACACATTGGAACAATAAATTCCTCTTGTTTTTTGCATTGATTCTTGGCTCCACATAGTTCACTCAGGAGGTCTTGCATTTGGTGCATGGACTAGGAATTGGACCTCAATACTTTCTTCAGTGTTCCCAAATACATATATGTACTGGACACCATGAATGTAAATCTCACGTAGTATTTTTCATAATTGTTATTATTGTATACTGCCTTTTATTGGACTAAAAGGAGGAACTGTTGAGATAATACCTCGTGCATTGTGTAAAAGCATTCACCTGTCAATAAATAGCTGATTCATCAATGAGCTGAGGCAGGATTAGAAGGCAGGACATCTGGAATAGATAGAGGATTCTAGGATTAAGTCAGGCCTCAGAGATTTGCCCAGACTCGGAGGAAGACAGTCACATGAAATTGTAGACTAGGTAACCAGCCATGTGGTAGTGCATACAATAGAACAAATGGGATAACTAAGGAATGAAGTAACTCTAGAACAGGCCCAAGCTTATGGACTAAACATATATTCATCAATATAATTAGGTCTTAGAAAACAAACTGACATCTATCAAATAATAATAAAATGCAATAGAATAAGATCAAACAAAAATAAACATTTCATAGTGGGCTATAACAAAGAAACTGAAAGAAAGAGCAAAAGCAAAAAACAGCAAGAACCCCACATAAATTCAGATATGCACATGCTGATGGATAAACAGAAGACTAGATGTCATAATATATAAATGAAGAACTTGCAAAGTTAGAAAAACCTGACAGTACATTATGTCATAATGAATCTCTAAAGATTCCATTGATTTCATTTTGCTTTCACTATTTTCTGCTGTAAGGGTCCATGATTCACCAACAATGATAACCCACACTCAAATAGTATGCATCATCAAAAAAACATTTATTCTGCAGATGGAAGACAGAGTTGTGAGCTTTGCAGGGTCAATTTAAAGCTCATTCATATAAGAATGGTTGATTTTTTGGTCATTCCCTTGATTGGTTGGCTCTATCTCAAGGGATATGGGTACCTTTATGGTTAGTTAAGGCTCTGGGGAATTTGATGAGCTTTCTAGAGCCTTTTCTGACTAGCTATTCTTGGCTCAGGCTGTGTCAGGCAAGGTGGCAGGGCATCTCCAGATTGGCTGCCTGTAAGGGGTGATTTTTTTTTGAAATTGACTTATTTTGGACTTTCCTAGTCCAAACAGAAATGTAGACCTAATCTTTTAAACTACTAGTTTTCGGCCTGTCATGGAGTCATCCTGGCTTTACCTAACTCAGTCCTCTCACTCCTAGGCATATCATCTGTTCTTAATAATTTTTCTTATCCCTAGTGGCACTCCAATGGAGAAAATTAATATGTTATTTGTGAGTGATTATGATTGAAGAAAGTGTCTAAATGAGGTATGGGGACTTGAATCTCCTCTTCTCTCAGTGCGGACCCAAGCAGTCCTTGTGCATGCTGCAGTCTCTTGAGATTCCACATGTGTATCAGTCCTCCTGTGCTTAGAGGGTCTTCTTTTTTTTTTATTGTCCTTCATCCTCTGAGACTCTTACCCTCTTTCCTTCTCATTGTCCCCAGAGTTTTTTGATACCTGAGAGGAAGGATTTCATGGTGAAATTCCAGTTACAACTGAATGTTTTAAGTCCCTCACTCTTTGCATTGTCTGGCTATGGATCTCTGTATATGTACCCTTCAATTATAGAAGAAAACTTCTCAGATGATAGCTCATCAATGCCCTAATCTAGAAATATAACAGGATGCCATTAGTAGTCATCTTACTGCTAGGATCCTTGACAGTGGTTCTCAAACTTCCTAATAATATTACACATGTATTTATATTACAACTCAACAGTGGCAAAACTACAGTTACAAAGTAGGAACAAAATAAGTTTATTGTTGGGGATCACCACATCCTGAAGAAATCTATTAAAATGTCACATCATTAGGAAGTTTGAAAACGAATATATATATTTGGCAGTTGCTTGTGATGGTTCCTGTTCAAATGGGGTCCCATTGACCAACAAGTTATTTAGCTTTAACACCATTTCCAGTGCTGGAAGCTTGGTTTAGTGACAAGAGATATCTTATTTGTATCTCCCCCTAATTTTATGGATTTTATTTAAACTCGATTATCTGTATGCCATGGTTTCCTGTCTGTATCTGTCTGTCTCTCCATGTCGATGTCTATTTATCTCTATTTCTATATCATCACTGATGTATTCTACTGTGTTTGCTTCCCATATGACCTCTCAAATGGCCCTTAGTTTTAGCTATTTCTCTTCACACTCCCTCCCTTGCTTCCTACTTTATTCCCCTTTCCTATTTGAAGAATTTAACAGCTAAAATCCAAATAATAAGTAAATATTTACCACAGTTCTCTTTCTGGGTCTTGATTACCTCAAGTCTGATTTTTCTTCTTAGCACAATATACTTCCATATGGATTCCATGATTTCACTTTTAATGGCTGTATAATATTCTATTGTATATATACTTATGATTGTAAATTGAGTACTCTTTTAAAGTCTTTACCTCTGCTTTAAAAATAATTCTTCAGTTGAGAATTATACATAAACATACCTGCTTCTACTTTCTTAAGTTGTTGATTCTATTTTTTTAAAAAATGATGTAGCATAGGACTAATGAGTGATATATGTAAATTTATTATTTTCCTCTCAGTACTTAGTGATTGAACCCATGCATATTTTATTTATCTGATATCATTGACTATAAACCAAACTGTTACAGTACTAAAAATGACTCAGATTAATATATATCTACTCCAAATAAGTTTTTCTTGCCTTCTGATTATTTAACTGGCAGAAAAAAAATGAGCTTTATTCAGACCACAAGATAAAGATTGAAACTTGGGCACAAGCAAGGGTTTCCTGAAGACAAATGCATTACAGAAAATGGCTGCAAATATTTCCAATAAGAGTATATGAAATTAAAATGTTCTTACAGCAGAGGAAACAATCTTCAGAATGAGGAGATAGTCCTGAGAGTATGAAGCATGATTGGTAACTACACAAAAGAATGGAGGTTAACATCAAGTTTAAAGAATTGTAACATATCAAACTAACTTGTTTACTCAATGATTGAGCTAGTAAAATGAATAGAAAATTCTCAAGATATCCAGTATGTATTTGAAAAAGTATTCCACAATTTAGAGGAATCCAATTTAAAAGTGCTTTGAGACTTGATTTCACTGCAGTCAATGTTTCTATCACCAAGAAACACTTCCCATGGAACAGAGGGTCGGAGATATGACAGGCAATATTTATATCTCAGCAGCCAATGGTTTCCATTCCTGTTTCTCTCAACATCTCATCAGAACTGGTTTTGTTTCATCCATTGATATGCAACTCATGAGTAGAAAATAATAGATTCAGACACTACCAAGGCTTTCCCTTTCTTTGGCATAATATTTGTATACTTATCTATAGTCTGTAGATTGTGGTGCATGACTCCAATCCCAGAACTCTGAAGGCAGAGGAAGGTAGACCTCTGTGAATTCACAGTGAGCCTAGTCTGTACAGTGACTTCCAGGTCAGCCACAGTTATATGAAAAGATTTTGTCTCAATATATTTTTTCACTAATTTAGTAAAGAAATAAGAAGGGTTCATACATATGCCTTTTCTTTACATAACTTTCTTTGTTCTATCACCAAACTGATGTCTATTTGCAAAATGAACCTGTTTCATCCCTCTTAATTTTTCTTGTTTTAGAGAAATTCTCTCTCCCCTCTCCACTCCCTACTTTCTTTCTTCACCATTTTTCTAAAACACTGCCTAGCTGTGTATCTAAATACAACAAATTACAAGTCAATATTTCCTTCAGTGTGCTTCCAGAATCATTGTGACACTCCTAGCCAGGAAGATCAAGATGGAATAAATAACGGATGTTTAAGAGTGTGTGGAAGGTATTGTGTGTGATAGGTGAGACGTGACAGTGACTCCCTGCTGTGTTCTCTTCACTTCAGCAATATTCTCTATAAATAGACTATCCATATAATGCCATGTTTTAACCGTACCTGAAAGGGTAAAGTTAAGTTTTCTACAGGATTAGGGATAGGGTTAGGGTCAGGGTTATTATTAGGGTCAGGATAAGGTTTAGGGTTAAGATTAGGAATAGTGTAGGGATAGGGGTCAGGGTTAGGGGTTTAGGGTTGGGGTTGATGTTAGGCATTAGGGTTAGGGGTTAAGATTAGGGTTAGGGGGTTAGGGGGCTTGGGTTATGGGTTCGGGTTGGGGTTAGGGTTATTGTTAAAGATTAGGGGTAATGAGTTAGGGTTAGGGTAGGGTTTAGGGTCAGGGTCAGAGTAGGGTTTAGGGTCAGGGTCTGGATCAGAGTCTGGATCAGGGTTGGGTTTAGGGTCATGGTCAGGGTCAAGGGTTAGGGTTAGGGTTAGGGTTAGGGTTAGGGTTAGGGTTAGGGTTAGGAATCTAGAAGTACCTTTATTACCACTAAAATACATTATACTAAGTAATGAAGAAACTTTCTGGAAAGATACACAAAAAGAAAACCATACATTTTTTTTCCTGAGGTAAATGAAAAACAATTAGTAAGCAGAAAACACTGAATGCATCTCATAGGTGATGTCTATGGTAAGAAATATTGTTTTGATTTTTGCAAAAACACTGTACCACCGGGGCATGCATATTTCATTGATTCGTACAGAATCTACTTGTAAGTACCTTTATTACAGCTGAAATGCACTGTAGTATGTAATGAATTAACTTTCTATCAAGATGCACAAAAAGAAAACCCTACATTGTTCCTGATTAAAAGAAAACTTTTAGCAGGCAGAAAACACTGAATGCATCACATTGATGATGTCTCTGGTAAGAAACATTGTTTTGATTTTTGCATAAACACTCTTTTACTTCTTTTACTCTCTAAAGGATATAAAACTAACACCTTTCTGGTTATTAGCAGAGTGAGTACCACCCGAGTATGCATATTTCATTGATTTGTGTAGAACCTAAGAGTGAGTACCTTTATTTCATCTGAAATGCATTGTGCAGTCTAATGAATATACTTTCTGACAAGATACATGAAAAGAAATCCATACATTGTTGCCGAGTTAAAAAAAAAACCATCAGAAAGCAGAAAACACTTAATGCCTCACATAGGTGATATTTCTGATAAGAAACGGGGTTATGATATTCAATTTTCACATAAACACTGTTCTACTGGCTAAGAAATGTAAATCTAACCTTTTTTTTTATTAGCAGTGAGAGTATCACCCAGGCATGCATATTTCATTTATTTGTCTAGAATCTTTGAGAACCTTTATTACAGCTGAAATGCACAGTACAACATAATAAAGAAACTTTCTGGAAAGCTATATGAAAAGAAAACCATACATTGTTCCCGAGTTAAAATAAAACTAAAAAAAAAATGCATATCAGCTTCTGCTGCTTTGATTCATTAGATATGTTAATGGCTGTATTTTAGAATTAGAATAAACCCTGAATCAATTATCAAGATTTATGAGACTTTATGATTTAAGATTTATCTTAAAATTTAAGATTTATGTGTTTCTGCAGAACTTCCCCTATTGGTCTCATTATTTAAAAGGCTTTTCTCATTATTAGCAGTCTACACAAACATTTTTCATATATTTACAAGACTGAGACCCTCATTGGTACCACTGTGTGTCTGTGTTTTCTTTCTATATCCTGGAGTGCTTTGTTTGCAGGCTCTGAAAAATTTAATCAGGGGCCAGAGAAGAATGTGGGTGTCCTAGAAAGTCACTCAGAGGTCTGTTCCACCTGGATTTCCATTCCTCATTTGTTACTTGACTTTCTGTGCCACTGATTATTTTATTTTTACAGTACATAAAAGGACCTGGAATTACCCAAGATTTTTGTTTCTTTGTATGTGTGACTTTCTCCTGTAGTAGAATACCAAGCACTACTGGCAAAATTGACTTGGTGAATAGTTTTCTCTGTTTCATCTAATATTGCTTGCATTTAGAAAGTGCAGTCAAGAAGTATTATGAGTGGATCAAATGTCATTTCTTTTAAGTTTCTAATGTAAGGCTTTTAAAAAATGAGTGCTTTAGGCATACAATATTCAGAATTTCCTCTCTTACTTAACTTATGGATTGCAATATGCAAGGTGTCTTCTGCCCTTATAACTTTTGAAATGCTGATGTGAGAATTTTATTGTTAATCCATAATTGAATAATCATTATTTTGCAACTTATTAATTGTGGGGAAAAAACTGCAGCAGAGATGGCGGGGGGAGGGGGGGGAAACTTTCCATGCTTGCAGGTCTCAAAAACATGAAAAAATCCAGAATTCTATAGGCTGGATGCTTTAGTGGCAGGCCTCAATAGACACAAGGGAGTCCATGGATTTCCAAGAGTTTATTGTTCATGGACAATGTAGACTGAGTGTGCACATGCCACTTAAGCCAGAGTGGGCCTGGCTTAAGTAAGGAAGAGTAAGAGGGGAGGATCTGGGAGAAAGTAACTTAATTAGCTATCCCCTCTGGCCTTTGGATAACTTATTAATATGGAAATCTCTCTAGAGGCTGAGACCTGTAACCAAGCCCTCTACCTGTGTCCCACATGACTGAATGGTACAAATTAAATGAAGATTAGTCACTGTGTCAGGACTCTGGGTTCTAGGGGCATGGCCTAATGCCTGCCTTTTCTCCCTTGGAGTCTCGTGATTCCAGGCCCATGCCCACCCTAGAACCAAGATACCCTTCCACATCCCGACACATAGTGTAATCTATTTGAGTCCTATCTTCTATTAACAGAGTATATGCCTGCTATTGCAAGGTATTTCCTGTTTTAGTTACAAGTATATCTTTGGGGCCTGAAAAAATGTAGGGCACATGGGAGTGTTCTAGTTATTACTTACTGAGCATAATAATCCATAAATAGGCACATCTGTCCAAGTAAATTAATAAACTAGAGTGAAAGTTGGAAAGGACCACCTATAGTATTTTATAAGACTTAGTTTTTAACATGGGTAGCATATGTTCTCTCTTCCCTCAATAGCTCATGACATCCCCTACCCTGATTCTGGCTAAGATGTGTTTATATATCAATATGTAGTCAGGCTGGAAATTGGCTCCATTTTTTTTAGGACCAATTCTAAACATTTGTGCTGAGCCAGATACCAACTTCCTTCCTGACAGAAACACATGCCCTCACATAGGCAATCTTGCTGGCAATCTGGTCTCTGTGACTGCAGAAATTCCTCCATGTAATAAATCAGGGCCTAGCACAAGCCAGGAAGAGTTGGTTAACTGCCTCCCTCCTTGGGAAGCTGCTGGAAGTCATACTTTTGGTTTACAGACTCTCTGTAGGTAAAAACTTATGGAGAAGAATTACTTATTATGAAAAATAAAAATAAAGCCTTCAGGGAAATCAAGGGTCATCAGACTGTTTTGTCTAGTGTCCTTACCACAATTATACATTTGGAACCTCTCGGCTGTGTCACTCTTCTCTGTGTCCTGCCTGTAATGCCAGCCCCAGACCCAAATTTCATGCTTTGTCAGCTATGTGTTTCTCTCCTAGCAACATGCTCTCCTGCAGGCAGCTCATCTCAGTGCCCAGCAGCAGCTTCAGTTCCAAGACAGCAGAGTAGCTGGGACCAGACTGAGTCACCCAAAAGCAAAGGTTGTGTTCTAGAGGAAGGGGACCAAAGGAAATAGGGCAGGAGGCTTTGTAAGTGTCTGAAAACACCCAAGCAGCCAGGATTTAAAGAGATAGAACTTCAGAGAAGTGACATGAGTTGTCTAGTATTTTCCTTGCTCAGTGCTGACTCCTAAGATCTACACCCTCTGGGAAGGAGGATTGAAGACACCAAGCAAGAAGCAAGGCTGAGAGACAGAGGGATGACACAGAGTAGAGAAGTAACTGATATTTATTTGATGAATTGATAAATAAATGGACAGGTAGAAAAACAGATGGATGGCTAAACATATTGTTGAATCAATGGATAGATCAATGGATGGATTTATGGGTAAATGAATGGATGGATGGATGGATGGATGGATGGACAGTGGGTGGATATTTAAACAAATAGATATAAATGGATGCTCAATCAGTGGATAGGTGTGGAGATAAATGAGTGGATGGTGCCTGGTTACATGATGGATGGAGGAACAGAAGAATGCATATGTATAGATGGATAAATGAATGGCAGTACAAATGGTGGGTGGGTAGATGAGTGGACATACAAATGGGTGGAATTTTCAAAAGCTCATGCCTCTATAGCGTCTTCTGACCCTGTCTGGATCAGAGGAAAGAGGATCTTTGAGAAAAGCCCAGAAGCTCAGACTTCCTGAAGATTAGGTGGCCTGGAGTCATGCTGTTCACCTGGAGAGGGCTTGGAAACAGACCCTGAACATGGACAGTGGGTTTCCAAAATTAAGACCTTGACTCTCTAGGGCTTCCAGGAAGAAATGCTCACTACTTGTCTTCAGGCTGCACCAGGGGGCAAGAGCTTGTGGCTCTGCCTTCCCATTGATTTGTCTCTGCCATCCATCTCCCTAAACCCTCTGTGTATTGCATTAAGCACTGATAAGTAGAGAGTGATTTCGAGGGCACATCTTAAAGCTCTGCTGCCTGGTGTGTGCCTGCAGGGCCAGGGGCTTGACTTGGCTCTTTATAGCCCACCTCATACCAGAGTCCCCAGCTTTGAAGCTGCAAAGCTGCCTGGTGGCTCTCTGCCTCAGGCCACTTATAGAGCCAGGGCCTGTGAAACTAAAGCAGTTTGATATGTAATTGCAAGGGGAAATGGGGAGCCTACTGAGCTTTGCTGGATGGAGTAGCTTCTCACCATCCTCTGCTTCTTGCTGCAATTTCCGGCAGATGCACATGATAGGCAGAACAGTGGCATTTTTATGGGATACTGTGTTCAGAATCAACACTCTGTGGCAAGTGTCTCCTGCCCTCCTTCCCCAAGGGATGGTACTAATCTCAACCCTACCAGGGATGTAGCTTGGGCTGTCTCTTACCTAGCTGTTGTATGCAGATTAATGGCTAAAAACATCACTGGTGACTGACACTCACTGACCTAAGGACATCTGAGCTGTGTTTAGTTTAACTGTCTAAGCACACAGAGAATGGAGACATCCCCATTTTAAAGATGGGAACATACAGGCAGAAAGGCTAAAGAGCTCCAGATGGGGACGGTAAGAAAGTTTTCACTTTTTCCATATTGTCTACTTTCTTCTTTTAAATTTTATTTATTTTCAAGTGTGTGTGTGTGTGTGTGTGCGATGTGTATGTAGGTAGTCAGGAAGGCCAGAAGAGGATATTTGACCCCTAAAGCTGGAGTTACAGGTAATTGAGTGTTACTTGCTCCTCCCTATCTTAAAGCTATGGAGAATGGGAGAGAGCTGGAGGGGACATGCCCTCCCCTGAGAAAGTTTATGCAAGATTTCAGCTCACCCTTGTGTTGATGTAGAGGATAGAGACATTAGTATGTTAAGCTTGTGTGCAAGGCTCACTGAGATCCTCAGAGTCACATCAACACCTAGAAACTAACCTAAATAGTCAGCTTCTGATGCTGTCTCTTTCTCTTTAATCTAAGCAAAGTGTAGAAGACAGCAATGCCCTCCTTGGATGGGTGGACAAGAATACAGTGCCCTAAGATACTTTTCAGGACAGCTTGATGATCTGGGCCCAAATATAAAAATCTATATTTTCTTTCAATATCATAATTTCACTTCTAAGAATTTATCTCAAGAAGCTAACTGCATGAATGCAAAAATACACACACACACACACACACACACACACACACACACACACACTCATCTTTGGGTATTTAACAATGAAAAGCTGGAAGCAACCTAAATGTATTTGGCTAAGTAGGAGAAATGGTGATCCAGAATAGAACTACTAAACTTCTCACAGAGCTCTGTGCTTTTGGAGTACTAGCAGTTTACTGACGTGCTACTGATTAAATGGTTGAGTGGAAAAGAACACAGAGCTTGGCTCTCTTTATGTCTCATACTTGCAATTTTATTCATTTAAAGACAGAGAGAAGCCAGGCGTGATAGCTCTTACCTTCAGTTTTCTCAGACTTGGGAGGTGTAGGCAGGAGGATCATAACTTCAAGGCCACTCTCAGCTGTTTATCTGGGCCACAAGAAACTATCTCAAAACAAGCAAATATATAAACACAGAGAGAGTTATCCTATGGTATAATGTTTCAAATGCAACAGCGACTAGTTGAAAATGGTAGGCTTTATTTCTGATGTTCATTGGGTTTCTTTGTTTTTCTATTTTTGCAGGGAACATGCATCTCCTTTAAAGATAGTAGGACAAAAGATGCTTGGCATGGAGCAAATTACTTAGGGACCATTTAGGATGAAACTTCTACATGAAGGTGTTGGGAAGGACAGCAGATTTAAGAGTGTCATCTTAACTACATGCTTCTGCAGGTGATGTTGCATGCTTCTTTCCTTACCCAGGGTGCGTGCCTTATTTTTCCTTCTTTGAGCCACAGGAAGAAGATGTGACTTGGAGAAACCATGGTCTTCAAACTTAGAAAAAAGAGCCACCTGGATAATGCTAAGTCATATTATAGACCTTTGAGTTTTGGTGCTCGTGTGTGTGTGTGTGTGTGTGTGTGTGTGTGTGTGCAGGCGTGTGTGTGTGTGCGCGCGCGTGTGAGTGTGTGTGTGTGTAAGGTGGGATATGGTGTTGAACTGTACAATCCAAAACCAGAGGACACGCTTTCCCAGAAACTTACATGGACAGGATTCACTGCAATAACATGAGGTTTAATGACAATAATAATCCAGTGCACTGAGGTTCTCTTGCATAAAGGCAAGAAGAACCCCAAGTTGAGTTTAAGGGTAGTTTTTATACAGCTTATGGGGTAGACTAAGGAAACAGTGCTTACGCACAATATGATTGGTAGAACACTGTGACTTTAAACTGATTGGTCTTTGGGGAATGAGGTAGCAAAGACCTCCCTTGTCTGTAAGTGGCAAGGACTGGTCAGTCCTGAGGAATGTGTCTATGTGCTCTGGGCCTTTCTCAACTGCAAGTGCATTCCAACCCCTGTGGTCTGAGGAATGATAATTGGCTTTTCCTCTGAATGTTAATCCACCAGGGTAATCCAGCAGGTATCCTTGGACTAAGGAATGTGGACCTCCCAGGGTATGTCCTGAGGCAGTTAAACATTAACAGTAACTAAAAGTTAAGTATAACCGAATTTCTACAGTGGATACCGGAGATGACCTGACCTAGGACTCCCTCTGTACTAGGTGCCCCACTCCTTAGCCAGGGTTCCCCTCTCATGTCTATCAGAATTACATTTTACTTTCCAACTAAAGGGATCATTCTGAAAGTACCCAAAAGAATTTTCCTCTGTAGATGAACTTCTTGGAGCTTTGGGCCTTTGGGTGATTTAACAGCCAAGAATTGTACTGCTTCCCAGAGAAGTTCTTCTGAGAGAGTGTTAACTTCTGCTCAGTCCTCTCTGACACTGGAGGGACTACATATCCTGGGTGGGATTCTTCTGCTTCAGTTGATTCAAACAATTGATCTTCAAGATGTTGGGGAAGAGGGAGAAAGAGAAAGGTTAAGGCAGAGGCAGAGGAAGAGGAGGAGAAAGAAAAAGAAAAAAGAGAGGGAGGAAAGAAAGGAAAAATAAAGGTTCAGTCTGCCACAGGTCTGTAAAGGAGATGTATTTCAAGGACAGTGACTGTTATGATCTTAATGCTTGTGTCTTCTAAACATCTCTCTACTGCAAGGAACCTTTGTCTCTAAAGGTGATGAGAGGAATAGAAAGTTTTTGAGAACCCTAGCAGATAAAGTGGAGCTAGGCCAGCTATGTTCTAGAAAATTAGCTGATGACAATAAGTTGGAACCAAGAATGCAGGTCATCTGGTTCACAAATTCTAGGTTCTGGGAACCTGGTTAACCAAAAAGTAGGTGGTTGAGCAAGATTAAATTCCTGAGAAAAACATGTACATTGTGTTTCCCACATGACTGACTAAATGATGGGCTGGTACTTTCCACTGGTATTACCCCTCACCCTCTAGTTTGTATTTTTTTTCTTTTAAATACCCTTCTCACCCTGGGCTCAGGGTCAAACTCTTCTACCCCTGTGTAGGTTAGGAGTCTTGACCTCAGCCAGCTGATCATGAAATAAAGCCTCTTGCTGTTTGCATCAAGATTGGTGTCTTGTGAGTTATCCTGAGACTTGAGTGAGGGTCTCCCTTCTTGGGGGTCTTTCATCTTTGGGGGCTAATCTGGGATTTGAGACTTCTAAATCTCCAAGAACTCACTTGGAGGTAAAATTTCATCTCCTTCATTCTGTTTTGTCATTGTGTGCTCGCGCGTTTGTCTGGCTGTTTAGTTTTTGAAAATTCCACTTTCTGTTTACAGCTGTGATTGTTTCTTGAGAAAACAAAAAAGAGTGATCAGCAGAAGTGGCTTTGCCCCTGCGTGCCTACGGGCCTCCCTCTGGAGACCCTGAGGCTCTGCAGCCATTACAATATTGGCCCTTTTCCTCTGCTGATTTATATAACTAGAAGACTAATCACCTTTCTTGATGGGGTTGGTGGAGTCTTTAATGTTTTCCCACCAACCCACCTAGGTTGATTATCAGCAGCTCCTGCAGGTCTTGTTCATCAAAGAGGAATGGGAGTGGATCCTGTTGGAGACCCACAAAAACGTCCCTGGCAAGAATGGGACTCCTACTAACCTCCCCAATGAGATTGACACTGGATTTCCCCTTGATCAACGTGACTGGGAGTACAACATGGCTGAAGGTAGGGAGAGACTGGCCATCTACCACCGGACACTAGTGGCAGGTTTCCGAGGGGCAGCGTGATGCCCGATCAATCTGACGAAGGTAAGGGAGGTTCTACAGGGACCAGTAGAGCCACTGTCAGTTTTCTTAGAGAGACTCATGGAGGCTTATAGGTGCTATAATCTTTTTGATTGGGCCTCTGAGGGTCATCGGGTGGCAGTGGTCATGGCCTTTATAGGATAGTCAGGACCTGATATTAAAAAACAAACTGCAGATTCTAGAAGCAGGATTTTACATTACAGGATCTTGTGAAGGAAGCAGAGAAAGTATATCATAAGAGAGACTGAGGAAGCGAAGCAAGAAAGAGAAAAGAGAGAGAGATGAGAGAGGGGATAGACAGGATCACAAAGAAGAGAGGAATCTGACTAGGATATTGGTGGCTGTGGTAGGAGATAGAGAGAGAAAAAAAGAGAGGACAGGGACAGGGTCTAGAAAGACAGAGAACCTGGGCAACAGAAGACCCAGACCCAGTAAAAACAGAAAGCTACAGCTACACATGCTGAACAATGATCCATGTGTCTATTGCAAAGACAAACAGCATTGGGCCCAAGATTGCCCCAAGAAGAAGGCTAGGACTCCTAAGGTCCTGGCCCTCAAAGAAGATGATTAGAGTGGATGAGGCTTGAACCTCCTTCCTGAGCCTAGAGTAACCTTGAGCATGGAGGGGACACCTATGGACCTTCCAGTAGATACAGGAGCCGATTATTCAGTCTTGAAACAACCATTAGGGAAGCTTAACTTCAAACAGACCATAGTGGGGGGGCACCACAGGACAGAAACAATATTGTTGGGCCACTTCCAGAATGGTTGAACTGGAAAGTGGCAAAGTGTCCCACTTGTTCCTGGTTATACCTGAGTGCCCCATGCCCCTTCTAGTGAGGGACTTGCTAACAAAATTAAAGGCCCAGGTCCAGTTTACACAGATGGGCCTGGAGGTTACCTGGGGGACCACCACCTCAGTGATTCTGGCCATTAAATTAGAAGATGAATATTGGCTACATGAACCTCCAGAAATGCAGGATGGTTCAGAAATTAACAAATGGTTGACAGAATTTCCAAAAGCATGGGCCAAGACTAGGGAGTGAGCATGGCAGAAAGAGTTCTCCCTATCATGGTTGAACTAAAAATTGGAGCCCTCCCCATCGAGGTGGGAGAGCACCCAATGAGTAAAGAAGCCAGAGAGGGAATTAGGCCACATATCCAAAGGCTGCTTTAACAGGGCATCCTGGTTCCTTGTCAGTCACCATAGAATACTCCCTTTTTGCCAGTGAAAAAGCCAGGAACTAATGACTACAGGATCTGAGAGAGGTTAACAAGAGAGTCCAGGATATTCACCTGACCATACCAAACCCCTATAATATCCTCAGTTCACTGCCACTTTAAAAGAACTGGTATACTCTTTTGGACTTGAAAGATGCTTTTGTCTGTCTAAAACTACATCCTTCTAGTCAGTCAATTTTTGCTTTTGAATGGAGGGACCTGGATCCTGTTTTAACTGGGCAACTGACCTGGACCAGGCTGCCTCAGGGATTTAAGAACTCTCCAACCCTCTTTGATGAGGCTCTTCATCGAGACCTGGCCTCCTTCAAAGCTGAAAATCCTCAAATAACTTTGCTTCCATTTGTAGATGACTTACTTTGGGAATCATCAACTGAATCTGAGTGTCTCCAAGGGACCAAGAGACTGCTGACAGAACTGGCTGAGTTGGGATATCAGTCCTCTGCTAAAACAGCTCAGTTGTGTAAATCTGAGGTCATCTATCTGGGCTATACACTGAGAAATGGAAAGCAGTGGTTGATGGAAGCTAGGAAAAAGAGTGATACCCATATTCTTGTCTCAACCACCCATGCCAGATGAGATAGTTTTTGGGCACCATTGGCTTTTGTAGACTGTAGATTTTAGGTTTTGCATCATTGGCAGCCCTTTTTTACTCCCTCAGGAAAGAAGGAGGAAGATTTACATGGACTCCTAAACACCAAAATGCCTTTGAAGACATCAAAAAGCTTTACTAACAGCTCCAGCTTTGGCTCTGTCTGATTCAACAAAGCCTTTCACTTTATATGTAGATGAGAGGACAGGGGTTGCCAGAGAAGTCCTGACACAGACCTTGGGTCCATGGAAAAGGCTAGTGGCTTATTTATCCAAGAAACTAGACCCAGTTGCCAATGGATGGCCCATCTGCTTGAAGGCCATTGCTGCTGTAGCTCTTCTCTTTTCTTTTCAATACAGGGTTTCTCTGTGTAGCCCTGGCTGTCCTGGAACTCTGTAGACCAGACTGTCTTTGAACTAAGAAATCCGCCTGCCTCTGCCTCCCAAGTGCTAGGATTAAAGGCATGTGCCACCACTGCCTGGCAGCTCTTCTCATCAAAGACTCTGGTAATCTGACTTTGGGCCAGCAAATCATTGTAGTAGCACCTCATGCACTGGAGAACATCATTCGGCATCTTTCTGACCAGAGGATGACTAATGCCTACATGACACACTACCAAAGCTTGTTAACAGAGTGACTTTTGCTCCACCAGTTGCCCTAAATTCAGTCACTCTGCTACCCAAAGAGAGTGACACCCCCGCCTCCCAAGCATACCAGTGTCTTGAGATACTGGTGGAGGAAATGGGATTCTGGAAAGACCTGGCAGATCAACCATGGAATGGTGTCCCCAGTTGGTACACAGATGGTAGTAGCTTCATGGTAGAATATGGTCACAAGTATTTGCTGGTTTTTATAGATACTTTCTCAGGATGGCTATAGGCTTCCCCCACCAAAAATGAGACTGCTAATATAGTGGCCAAAAAGATCTTAGAACAAATCTTCCCCAAGTTTGGAATACCTAAGGTAATAGGGTCTGATAACGGACTCACCTTTGTTGCCCATGTAAGTCAGGGCCTGGCTGCCAAACTGGGGATAAAGTTGAAATTTCATTGTGCATATAGACCTCAGAGTTCAGGACTTGTAAAAAGGATGAATAGAACTTTAAAAGAGACCTTGACTAAATTGGCCTTATAGATCTGTGGGGGTCACTGGACAGCTCTCCTTCCCTTTGCTTTGTTCCTGGTTTGAAATACCCAAGGATGATTTAAGGTGACCCTTTATGAAATTCTGTGCAGCCACTTACAGAGGTGGGTGGGCTGTATGATCCTGGTGCTGTTCTTTCTAAATCCTTGTTTGTTCACATGAAAGCACTTGAAGTGGTCCTGCATGAAGTCTGGGAACAGCTGAAAATGGCTTATGAGACCAGAGATCTGAGTGTGCCACACCAGTTCCAAGTGGAAGACACAGTCCTAATCTGGTGTCACTGGGCTGAGAACCTTGAGCCACCCTGGAAAGGGCCATACCTGATGCTCCTGACCACCCCCACAGCAGAGAAAGTAGAAGGCATTTCTGCTTAGATTCACACATCCCATGTAAAGAGAGCTCCAAAATCCTCCAAAGATGAGTGTCTACATCACAGAGACTGTTCTGAGTGAAAATACTTATCCCCATGCCCCTCACCAGCTTACTTGGCAGATCATAGACCCAGATACTGGCATCATTGTAAACAGCATACAACAGATTGCCCCTCCAGGGACATGGTGGCCTGTCTTACACTTTTGTTTCTGACAGATCAACTCTACAGCTGGGAGTACTCTCCCCAACTTAGCATGCAGTTATGGGTTTTACAGGTGTCCTGGTACTGACAAAGACACATATTGTGGGGGTCCCAAGACTTCTTTTGTTTGAGGTGGACCCATGTCACCTCAAATGATGGAGATTGGTGGTGGACTACATCATCCACTAAAGATAGATTGACCTTTTCTTTCGTCAACTCAGGGCCAGGCAAATATGTGATGATGGAATTATATATAGGTAGGCCATGCTCTCCAGCTGACTTAGTTTACATAAAAATAGAGTTTACTGAAAAGGGAAAAACAACTGACCTTTCTAGATTGCAATGGGATGACCTGGGGTTTAGTCTTTTATAAACATGGGGGAGGGGCAGGATTTAACCTTCTCATCTGCCTGATAATACATAGTCTCCCTCCCCAGCCAATAGGCCCCCAAAAAGTATTACCTGAACAAGGTTACCCGGCCCCTGTTGCACCCCCACCTAGAGAGACTCATGTCCCTTCAAGGGCCCTTACACCTAGCTCTTCTCCAGAACCAGGTAGTACTTTGTTGCCCTTTCCTCCAACAGGACAAAGACTATTTAATCTGATCCAAGGAGCATTTGCTGTGTTAAACGGATCCAGTCCTAATATGACAGAATCTTGTTGCCTTTCCTCACCTCAGGACCTCCTTATTATGAAGGAATTGTGGTATCTGGAACCTTTAACAATACTATCAGTCATGATGCTTGTGTCTGGAACAATAGAAATAAGCTGACACTTACTGAGGTCTCGGGAAAAGGGACCTGCCTAAGAAACCTACCAGCTACCTATAAACATCTATGTAATGAATCTCTTGGGAGCCTGAGAAAATCTGATACCAGGTATTTATTCCCTGGGATAGACAAGTGGTGGGCTTGCAGTATAGAGTTAACCCCTTATGTGTCAACTTCTGTCTTTAATGACACCAAAGACTACTGTGTACTCATGCAGCTAGTACCTAGAGTCTATTATCACCCAGCCACCACCTTTGAAGATGAATTTGATATACGTCTGAAGTGTTTTCAGACAGAACCTGTCTTTTTGACTCTGGCTATAATCCTAGGGCTAGGAGTGGTGGCTGGTGTCAGGACAGGAACTGCTGCCCTAGTACAGGCTCCTCAGTACTTCCATACAATAAGATCAGCCATAGATGAGAACCTAAGGGCCCTAGAACAGTTCATATCCAAGCTTGAAGAGTCCTTGACTTCCCTATCAGATGTGGTTTTACAAAATAGACAGGAATTAGACTTGCTGTTTTTAAAAGATGGAGTGCTATGTGCTATCCTCAGAGAAGAATGTTGCTTT
This sequence comes from Arvicanthis niloticus, assembly GCF_011762505.2. Classification (NCBI taxonomy): domain Eukaryota; kingdom Metazoa; phylum Chordata; class Mammalia; order Rodentia; family Muridae; genus Arvicanthis; species Arvicanthis niloticus. The sequence goes on from NC_047677.1 coordinate 23,325,532, forward strand.
TATGTAGACTGTTCAAGCATGATTAGAGACTCAATGAGTAAACTTAGAGTAAGATTAGATAAAAGGCAAAGAGACAGAGAAGCACAACAAGGATGGTTTTAAAGTTGGTTTGGTAGATACCCGTGGATGACTACTTTGATATCTTCCCTTATGTCACCCCTTCTGATTTTGATTTTGCTACTAACTATAGGCCCCTGTGTGTTAAATAGATTAGTTACCTTTGTTAGAGAAAGGGTAAGTGCTGTTCAGATGTTAATGCTTTGACAACAGTATCAGGCTCTTCAGGGTCAGGAAAATCAGAGATATGATGATGCTGAACTGTAGCTCTATGATTAGAGCTATTTATTAGAAGAAGTAGGGAGTGAAAGAAATAGAAACTTTTTGAGACCCCTAGCAGATAAATAGGAGCCAGGCTGTCTATGTTCCAGGAACTTGGCTGACCACAATAAGGTGGAACCAAGAATTCAGGTCACCTAGTTCCTGAGCTCTAGGTTGCAGGAACCTGGCTAACCACAAAGTAGATAGTTGAGCAAGATTAAATTCCTGAGAAAAACGTGTACATGGTATTCCCCACATGACTGACTAAATGACGGGCTAGTACTTTCCACTGGTATGCCCCTTCACCCTCTGGTTTGTGGTTTTTTTCTTTAAATACCCTTCTCACCCTGTGTTGGGAGCCGACTTTTAGCAGAAAGTGGCTATCAGCTTTGCAGCCATCTTGAGCCATATACCCTGACATGAGACTTGTATTACAATAGCCTACAACAGCTGAGCACACTCTGATAACATCTTGCTTTGGATACCCAGGACTTTACTTGGGTGTGTGAGATTAAAGGTGTGTGAGATTAAAGGTGTGTGACTTAAGAGTGTGACCTAGAGATCAGATTTAGAGACAAGACCTAAGGGCATGACTAAAGGTGTAACTTAGAGGCGTGGCTTAAAAGTGAGACATATAAAAGGCAGAGGCAGACAGCAAAGAGATATACTCTTTAGGGAGACACTTTAGAGAGTACAACTTGGAGAACAATTTGGAGTAACAAAGATTCAGACACTAGGAACTAGGAACTCAAGACTTGGGTCTTGGACTAGGAAGAGAGACTGAAGAATAAAGCGGATTGAATCACACTCTGTCTGGTCTCCGTTCTTCGAGTGCATCCTCACTCTCTCTCTTGCTGAATTCTGATGCGGAGACCGGAGTGGCAGCTTGGGTGGGAAAACAGTGGCCGCCAAGCGCAGAGTGGAGAGGGCCACAACATTTTTGGCCACCCAACGTGGGGCAGCCTGGGCCTCAACATTTTGCTTGGGCCACAAAAACCCTGTTATTAAAAGCTGCACTATCATGCATTGATATATAAGTACTTGAAGACCCCCTCTCTGGGGAGACCCTCACTCAAGTCTCAGGAAGTCACGGCCACCCAAAAACTCCCAAGACACCAAGTCTGGATGCAAACAGCAGAGGCTTTATTAGGGAGAGTGAGCCGGCTAATGGTCAATTTGTTTGCCCATGCATGAGCTGAATTGACAAAGACCAGCTGGCTGAAGGCTCTTTAAAGGGGGAAAACCACAAGCCAGGGGAGTGAAGAGGAGGTGAGGGGTTGCTAAGGAAACATAACATAAAAATAGCAGAAAATTTTAGAGACACCCACCCTAAGTGAGTCAGGGTCATACAGAAAACACTCTGTATACTCATTCTTCTCAAAAATGTGGTCTTTCCATGTCATTGTGGCCTTGCCCTGTCACTTGCTCAATTATTTCTCAGTTGCTCCGGACATGGCCCTGCCCTGTCATCATGGTCACTAGTTTCTCAGCCCCACCTAGATGAATTGCATTCTTCTCTTCCCTTTTGGTTAGCTGGTTTCTGAAACCAGCCAGTCTACATTTTTAGCTTGCTTCTGAGAAAATTTCCCATGTCCTTTAAAGTGAGGCCTAAGGAAAAGCCTATACACATTTTATAAAATGATTTTTATAATTTTTCACTCTACAAACTGACATCCAAACTTTCTGAGATGAAATCCACTTGGTGTTGATTTTAGAGAAAATGAATTGTTTACATTGTTAAAAATTGGTTTTGTTTCCCAAAATTATGGTTACACACTAATATTGCAAAAGAAACTTAAAAATATAAACTGCCAGTGTTCTATTGGCTGCAGTTAGCAGTTCAATCGTGAGCTCAAGAATTTTTGACTCACTCATGTTTATGGTTCAGAAGAGGATAGAGCAGGTGGAGATGATTCCAAGAGTAATAAAGGAGTTAAAAACAGCTGTAGCACAGTACAGCCCTGCCACCATTTTTACAGCTTTATTAGATACAGTGGTAGAGGCAAATTTAGCCCCCAAAGATTAAAAAGACTTTCACATTTGAGTTAAGACAAAGCTCAGAGTGGGCTCAGCAGAAGCTTGTGTGACATTCCTTTTGTCATGGTCACCCTGACTAGCCCTTAGAAAGGTGTTTTCTGGAATTTGTTTTATTGTTTTGCTTCTTCCTTGGGAAGGAAAGGTCAGGCTTAGACCCAAAGACTTTCACAACAGATGGTTTATGGGTCAGGAGTTATAGATAATAATCATGCTGGAGAAATTAAAATTACGCCTGCTTCCTTCCATGGCATAGTTGTGCCTGCTAATAAAAAATTGCTCAAAACAAAGAATTAATCCAAAGCAAAGTTCAAATTTAAGATTTATGAAACTTGTGGGGCATTGCTGCCTGATTTGCCTACTCCAGCTGCCATTCCAAGAAATGCATATAGAATTAGTATAGATTTAGAAGAGTGTTTTTTTTACCATTCCTTTATATCCTGGTGAAGGTGGGAGGTTTACATTTAGTGAGTATGCTTGTAACTTTTGAGAGCTCATGAAGCAATATCACTAGAAATTTTGCCTCAATGAATGGCTAATAGCCTTACATTATGTACAAAAATTTTTGTTGCTTAATATAAGATGTTAAGAATTTGAATCTTTCAGTGTATATTGTTCATTGTATGATATTTTATTAGTTGATCTCTCTGAAGGAGTTTTAATATAAGCCATCACACTCATACAACAAACTTTAAATTTTTGGGGAGTGCTTGTTGTCCCAGAAAATATTCAAAGGCAGAAAATATTTACAGACAGCTCATCTAATAGGAAGATTTTATATATATATATATATATATATATATATATATATATATATATATGGATCATATGTTCATTTTCTTGTCTCCCCCTGCTTCAGCACAAATAATTGAATTAGCTGCTGTAACCCACTGTTTGAAATGTTGAAAAATCAAGATTTCAACTTGTATATTCATAGCAGGTATGTAGCTTATGGTTTATAATTGCTTAAATTTGTTCCTTTTTTACATATTGCTATTTCTCAAATTTTACAAATACAGCTTAACTTAAGATACATGTATTTTTTTCTTAACTTTATAAGACATTTAAGAACTCATATTGGATTGCCTGGACCCTAGGGCAATGCCACAACAGATTTGTATACCAGGCAGATTATAAGCCTTACACAAACAATTGAACAGACAATCTTATTCTTTAGATCATCAAAATAGTAATACTTTGAGACAACAATTTGATATTTCTAGAAGGTGTGCAAGTCAAACTGCAAAAACTTGTTCTCAGTATCCTTAATTTTTTCATAATGGTGTGAATCCTTGAGGACTTCTGCCTAATCAATTATGTCAAGTGAATGTTACTTATTTCTAATTTTGGAAAATTAAAACATGTACATGTGAATTGACACCTTTTCAGGCTTTCTAGTTGCAACTGCTTTAACAGGAGAAGCAACTAAAATGTAATTAGTTATTGCCTATGTTATCTTTCTATGCTTGCTGTTCCATATCAGATTAAGAGAAAATATAGAACTGGTTATTGCAGTTGGACATTTGAGATGTTTTGTTGACAATTTAATATTACTCATATTACTGGGATTCCTTATAATCCTCAAGGACAGTCATTGTAAAATAGTTATCCTGGAAATTTAAAATAATATGTTTATAACTCTCTGAGTGTGAGAGGAGGAGCTACTGGTGCTTTTGCCCTGGTTTTGCAAGCAACTCCAAAAAATTAGCTTTTAAAAAACAAGAGTGGGAGTTATACCACCAGAAGGGGTCTCCTAGAAATATTCTTCACCATGCCTTGTTTGTTCTCAATTTTCTACATCTGGAAGCTCATGGCAAATCTGCTGCCAATCACCTCTGGCACCCTGAGACCAATAAAAATTATGCCACAGTTATGTGGAAGGACCCTCCTACTTTTAAATGGAATGGCCTAGATTCAGTTCTCATATGGGGACTAGGAGCTATATGTTTGTTTGATACCAAAGAAAGCTTGGCTAGATGGCTGCCAGAAAGATTAGTGAAACAAACAGATACCTCCACAAAGCCAGACCCAATTGTAAATAAAATGGATAACAATTGAGATCCAGGGAAGAGAGATATTCCTGAGAATTCCTTTCTTTTTTCCTTTCCAGATGAAAATGAGCCACCCATCATGTTTACACTTGGATGTTCTGATCCTGATGCAGGTGTCAGGAACTGCACTACTCAGAAACTTGACAGGCCATTGACAAGGACATCGAACAGCTAGAGATTGGCTTCAGAGAAAAATCCCTCATCTGCTTTTCGTTTAGAAAAGGGGGGCTATGTGCCATTCCCAAGGAGGAATGCTATTTTTATACTGACCACACTGGGGTAGTTATCCATAGTGTGGCCAAGATCAGAAAGAGATTAGAATGGCAAAAGAATCATCAAGAACAAGAAAAACTGGTTTTCTGCCTCTCCTTGGCTTACCACCCTTATTCCCTCTATCCTGGGCCCTGTGGTCAATCCCTTTCTCCTTTTGGCTTTCAGCCCTTGGGCCTTTAATAGATTCACTGGCTTTGTAAAAACACCAAGTTGACTCCATGGCATCTAAACCTCTACAAGTATATTATCATAGACTTGATCTGGCTGAAAGAGCCTTGGCTAAGCATTTCAATGACATATCTCCTTTAGGAGCTGCATAGAACCCAGATCTATGCACATTGGTTTGGCATGGCACGGGCACAACAGACACAATGTGGGTAACTGCAAGGTGTGCATGACAAGGTACTATAGGGGGAGGACCCAAATTGTCTTCTTCTTAGTCCCCTGAAAAGCAAACCTGATTACATAGTGGTTGGTGTCTCAAAGCAGCCGGCTAGGACCCTCAATATCCTACATGGTACTTGAGACAAATAACACTCTCCTCCCCCAAAAGACACCATTACAAATAATACTGAGATAATCAGGGCAATGCTTTCCCCCTCTGGTCAATGCCCATTTATCTGCCAAGGAGATTTCTTAATGTCCATATTTAATTGCCATCCTCATTTAAAATTGTTAAAAGGAAGCAGATGCCTGGAGCCAAACCCAGGAAATTACCTGCTGTTCTGAGAGAATCTCAGGAAATTACCTGCTGTCTGGAATGACCTGCCAGTACAAGGTTAAGAAAGGAGTTTCAAAGTCCTCAGGTCCCCAGAATTTAAAGAACATCTGGCATTTCCTTGGAGCCAGTCATGACAATGGAATGGTCTAGGGCAATGAGGATATGACAGTGTGATGGGCTTAAACAATAAGGGCTCAATAGTACTATAACCCTAAACAATGATCCTTGCTCAAACTTCCCAGTTTTCTGTGTCTTTATAACTTGCCCCCAAAATTAAAGTTTCAGAGCTTGATCAGAACCACAGACTAGCTCTCATTCTTTGTGTCTCTTGTCCCTTCATTCTTTCGCCCCCTTCCCTAGTTTCTCATTGAATCTCTGCAGGCCTGGGCAGTGCATGTCTGAGGACCTGAGACACAGACATTAGAGATGATGGGGGGGGGGGTGGCTAGATAGGCACTAAAAATTTGGGAAGCTGAGAAGACTAACAGTTTGAAGGCAAATGGGAACAGTGTCCTGAAAAGTCATCTAGAAACTCCAGTGCTGCTATATTCTGGTCACTCCTAGTCTGCTCTCTCCATGTCTTTTTCACTCCTTCAAAGCACCAAGCTAGTAGGCCTTCCTTCCTCTCTCAGCCTTGGTCTTGGTCTTTCTCTGTCACTCCTTTCCCTGCCTTCTTGAGTTTCTTCTCTATGACTCTCTGTTTCCATCTCAAACTCTACCAGATGATGTGGGGTAGGGGGCACTCGAGAAGCAGGAAGGGAAGTGAGGCATGGTGGCTCAAAGAAACTCATATCTGTAATGTCAGCATTTACATGAGTTCATGGCTACCCTAGGCTAGAATGAGACCCTGCCTCACAATAAACAGACAAACAAACAAACAAACAAACTCCTGGAAAAATGTAAAATGTCTCTGTCCTTTAATTTGAATAAAATATTCCCATTTGGTTTCCCTTTTCGTAATGATCATAGTCAAAAAGACACAGTTTATTATTTTTATTTTTAAAACAATTTTATTTTTATTTTACATGCATTTGTGTTTTGCCTGCATGTATGTCTGTGTGAGGGTGTCAGATCCTCTGGAATTGGAGTTTCAGACAGTTGCAAGTCACATTGTGGGTGCTGGAAATCGAATCCAGTCCTCTGGAAGAGCAGTCAGTGCTCTTAACTATTGAATCATCTCTTTAACCTCAAAAGATACATTTGAACTGTCTCATGGCTGCCATTTTATTTTTCTTGTCCTTGATGGGCTAAGGTACTGAAAAGAATTTTTATGTGTCCCACAAAAACTAATAAAATAGCAGGGCCCTGTAGATTCCTTCTCCCAAACCCAAGTAACTTAAAAAACCACCTTCAGGGTTTGCTAGTTAATCCATTACCAAGGGATGTAGAGTTACAGGACAAAGGGCAAGGCCTTCAGGGTGTGATAGCCAGAGGCTTGTAGAGTGAAAAATTATAAAGACCATTTTATGAAATATGTGTAGACTTTTTTTGCCTTAGACCTGAGAGAAAAAGTGCAGGTTCCAGAACGAGGAACTGAAAATAAGATTTCAGGCCTTCACTGCCTCGGGGCACATTCCAGGTGGAGGAAATTATCCCTGAACCAGAGGACACTTCCTGGATTACATTTCTCAAGCCTCAGGCAGTAGGCCCACCTGTGGGTGGGAAAAGGCCAAAGCAGGAAGACACATTCCTTTTTTTTTTTTTTTTTTTTTTTTATAATTTTTTTATTAGATATTTTATTTACACTTCAGATGCCATCCCCTTTCCCCATTCCCCCCCACCCCCCTTAGAAAACTCCTATCACATGCCCCCTTTTCCTTTTTGCATTTATACATTTTTTTTTAAATAATGTTAATCATAAGCGTTATAAGTTTGGAATTGTTCAATCAGAGGTGTAACCCACTGACTGACCTAGATATAACAACTATCTTTGACTGGTGGAGATACATGAATATCTGCCTCCCTGTCTCCCCCCTCTTTCTCTCTTTCATCACCTAGCTTCTCCTATCCTTCTTCTCCTCCTTTTCTTACTCCTTTTCTTGCTCTCTGTACTCCTCCTACCTTAGGTCTTCCTACACATCACCCTTCCTGTTAAAATGAAACTTTTCTCTCAAAATATAATTAGAGCATAATTATGCCAATTTGTACCAGTGAGGTACAAGATAGTCCTAATACCCAGTCCATCATTTTGTTGACTAACCAGCACCTCTGTCATCTATCCTAACTAAAACATTTAGTTCTGAACCTGGCTTTAGGATGAATGTCAGCTGACGACCATCCACTAAAATCTTTTCTCTTACGGTAAATAGTTATAAGTTTTCAACCCCATCAGAAATCCAGAATGACTGAGTTAACTATAATTGTGGGAAGCACAAATCATAGCTTCTAAAACTTAGCCAATTTATAGAGACTTCTGAACACCTGAAAAGCCCCTATACTACCGAACATTGGAGCATCAAATCTTCAGCCTTCTGGCCCAGAATCATCTGACAGACCTTGGTGATGCAGGATTATTAAGGACTGATTACTCTGTCTAGGCAGATATAATCAGTCGACTATTCTGCATGTGTGTCCTTTTCTGGACAGTAATTTGTCTGTAGATGGAGAGAGGCAATTCTTGCCTAGTGGCTGTTACCACACAACTGGAGTAACTCCAAGGATGCTCAATTTCTTCTTAGAATCCACGACAGGAAGCTGTCAGGAGCAGACAGGTCTCTAATCAATATGAACATTAATATATAAATATTTGTAGCATCAGTTCTATGGACTTCTGATGTTTTGAAAACCAACTATCCATGTAAGGTAACCTGGACTGTTTTCTGTTAACTCCTCTCAGCTATTTCTAAGTAAAATATGGAAAGCACCCTAACAATAAACTCAAAAATATGAATTTGCTATAGTCCCTTAACTCATAGGTTAACCATCCCAAATCAGTTAAAAAAGTTAAAAAAGGGCTGGGTCTAGGCATTGTATTCCTAAATGTGTTATACAGGCACAATGCCCATGAGTGTATCAATATTCATCTCATTTTTATATTAATAAGAGGCTCGTACCAATGAAAACCTTAAATTTGAGATCAAAGTAAATTTTGTACCATTTAAGAATTTATAACTTCATCTTGATAATAATTATACAGATTTCTACCAGTAGGTTATAGCTATGCAGTAAGTCCTAGCTAATCCCTCCTGTTCCAACAAAACCACTACTTGTCCCTAGAAAGACAGACCATTATTAACCACATTAGTCCCCAAGCTCAGGGAATAGGGGCGCTGACTCTTCTTTAACTTCTTCAAGCTGATTAAGGGTGTTGAGATTTTAGAAGAAGGGTGGGGGGGGAGAGTAAGTTGATAAGCCTCTGATGCTGTGTCTTCACTGAATCCAGATGGATTTCCAGGACATCAGAGGTTTGGGCAAGTCTGCTCAGTATGCTTGATGAGTAGATACACCAAGGCTGTGTATTCTGCAATATACAATTCTCAGAACAAGTTTTAGTATCAAGAAAAAAAAAATTTCAACCCCCATGGCACTGACATTTTTTTTAAAGATGTTGGTTCTGAAGACTTCCCCCCCCCCCCCCCCGCTTCTTAAAATTGGTTGTAGTATTTACGTTTCAGATTTTATCCCCTTAGGCTACTTCCTCCCACCACCCAGAAACCTATCCCATCCCCCTCCTCATGCTTCTATGAGGCAGTGACCACACCTACCCCCTCACTATCCCCTCCCTGCCCTCACATCCCCCCCCCCCACTGTGTGTTCATTCATTCATTTTTTTTTTATGGGACCAAGAAACTCCTCTCCCACCTATGTCTGACAGGGCCATCCTCCCCTACATATACCTCTGGAGTCTTGGGTCCCTCCCTATGTGTTCCCAGGCTGGTGGTTTAGACCCTGGGGGGGGGCTCTGGTTGTTTGGTATTGTTGCTTTCCACCTGGGGTCACTAACCCTTTCTGCTCCTTCAGTCCTCTCACTAAGTTCTCCATTGGGAAACCCCTGATCATATCAGTGGTTAATTGTGAACACTGTCATCTGAGTGTTTTAGTCTTTGGCTGACCTCTAAGAAGACAGCTATATCATGTTCCTCACATTATGCACTTCCAGCCATCCACAATAGTGTTTAGATTAGGTGGCTGTACATGGGGTGAATACCCAGGTGGAAAGGTCTCCTGATGGCCCCTCCTTCAGTTTCTGTTCCATGTTTTGTTTCCCTATTTGCTCCCTTGAGCATTTTTATTTCTCGTTCTAAGTAGAACTGAGGCATCCCCTCTTGGTCTTCCTTCTCCATGAGCTTCATGTGGCCTGTGGGTTGAGTCTTCGCTAATCCAAGCTTTTGGACTAACATCCATGGAGATATGTTTGTGTAACTATCTTCTTTTGGGGTTTTTGGAAGATTACTTTCTTGCTTTTTCTAGGTTGTAGTTTCCCTCCTTGTGTTGGAGTTTTCCACCAATTATTCTTTGAAGTGCTGGATTTGTGTTGAGATACTGTGTAAATTTGGATTTGTCATGGAATATTTTGGTTTCTCCATCAATAATGATTGACAGTTTTGCTGGGTATGGTAGTCTGGGCTGGCATTTGTGTTCTCTTAGGGTCTGTATGATATCGGTCCAGGATCTTCTGGCTTTTATGGTCTCTGGTGAGAAGTCTGGTGTAATTCTTATAGGTCTGCCTTTATATGTTACTTTGCCTTTTTCCCTTACTGCTTTTAGTATTTTTTCTTTGTTTTGTACATTTGATGTTTTGACTATTATATGGCGGGAAGTATTTCTTTTCTGGTCTAAACTATTTGGGGTTCTGTAAGCTTCTTGTGTATTTATGGACATCTCTTTCTTTAGGTTAGGGAAGTTTTCCTCTATAATTTTGTTGAGGATATTTACTGGTCCCTTTAGTTGGGAGTCTTCCCCCTCATCTATACCTATTATCCTTAGGTTTGTCCTTCTCATTGTGTCTTGGATTTCTTGTATATTTTGGGTTAGTAGCTTTTTGTATTTTGCATTTTCTTTGACAGTTGTGTCAATGTTTTCCATGGTATCTTCTGCACATGAGATTCTCTCTTTCATCTCTTGTATTCTGTTGGTGATACTTGTGTCTATGACTCCTGATCTTTTTTTTTAGGTTTTCTATCTCCAGGGTATTGTCCCTTTGTGATTTCTTTATTGTTTCTACTTCCATTTTTAGATCCTGCATGGTTCTGTTTAATTCCTTTTCCCGTTTGGTTGCATTTTCTTGAAATTCCTTAAGGGATTTTTGTGTTTCCTCTTTAAGGGTTTCTATCTGTCTACCAGTGCTCTCCTTAAGTTCTTTGAGAGTGTTATTTATGTCTTTCTTAAAGCCCTCTATCATCATCATGAGAAGTGATTTTAATTCTGATTCCTGCTTTTCTGGTGTGATGGGGTGTTCAGGGCTTGCTCTGATGGGGGAGCTGGGTTCTGATGATGCCATGTAACTTTGGTTTCTGTTGCTTACATTCTTGCTCTTGCCTTTTGCCATCTGGTTAACTCTAGTGCTGCCTGTACTTGCTGTCTCTGACTGAAGCCTGTCTTTCCAGTTATGTAGCTTGTGTCTGATCTCCTAGGGGTCCAGATGTCTCTGTGATCTTTTCCAGCTGCACTGATTACAGTGGTACCTCTAGGATGCCTCAGGATATGGTGCCTCCAAGGTAGTAGTCCAGCTAGGTGTCTGCTGTTCTGGGTGCAGTGTCTCCTCTAGAATATCTCAGGATATGTTGTCTGAAGCTCTGAGTTCATTTGTTCCTCTGTGGCTCTGGATTGAGTGGACCTTCCAGTATGTCTCAGGTGGAATCCGGGGTCCACACAACAGCAGACCTGGCAGAGGTCTGATCTAGGCCTCAGATCTGAGAACTAGTTTCTAAGACACTGTCCAAGTTAGAGCGCCTGGGATCCCTGCTTCCTCTGGGTTCTTGGATGTTGGGGGCAGAGCTGCCACACAAGATCTGCTCAGTGTTCTGGCCCAGACAGGAAGGAACCAGTGTTCCAGGCTGGGAGTGACTTCCTGGGTCCTTTTGGTTCCCAGTTACTCCCTGTTTAGGGTGGGCCCTGCTGTCTGCTTACCTAAGATACTGCCTGAGTTCGATGCCTGCGATCCCTGCTTCCTCTGGCTTCTTGGATGTTGGGGGCAGAGCTGCCACCCAAGATCTGCTCAGTGCTCTGGCCCAGACCGGGAGGAACCAGTGTTCTGGGCCAGTAGTGACTTCCTGGGTCCTTTTGGTTCCCAGTTACTCCCTGTTTAGGGTGGGCCCTGCTGTCTGCTTACCTAAGATACTGCCTGAGTTCGAGCACCTGGGATCCCTGCTTCCTCTGGGTTCTTGGATTTTGGGGGCAGAGCTGCCACCCAAGGTCTGCTCAGTGCTCTGGCCCAGACAGGAAGGAACCAGTGTTCCGTGCTGGGAGTGACTTCCTGGGTCCTTTTGGTTCCCAGTTACTCCCTGTTTAGGGTGGGCCCTGCTGTCTGCTTACCTAGGATACTGCCTGAGTTCGAGTGCCTGGGATCCCTGCTTCCTCTGGGTTCTTGGATGTTGGGGGCAGAGCTGCCACCCAAGGTCTGCTCAGTGCTCTGGCCCAGACAGGAAGGAACCAGTGTGCTCCTCACTTTTTCACAGCAAGTTTTTTGTTTGTTTTGTTTTCAAGGAAGAATTTCATTACTAAAAAATGAACAAGCCACAAATGCCTTCAGCATGGTGAAGGCTCACTTTCAGGTTTTTTTTTTTTTTTTTAATGTGCTTGCTTTATAGGCACAACTCCTCAATTTTAGGCTAAACATATTGTGTTCACCTGAGCTGTCTTAATCAATGGAAGGTAGCACATCTGATGTAATGCCAGGTAGAACACCTTTTTCCTTTGCTCACTTCCATTATAAAATGAAAAGCACTTTTCTGAGTTATTTGACAATGTATTTCCCAGGTTCCCCCTGCCTCATTACAACTTAAAAAATATAACACATTTAAAAACAAACAACATTAGAGCTCCCATGGAAACTTCTCTCATGTGATACCTGAGATAGAGTTTATGAGTTATGTTTTGTTTGAGTCATGGTCTTACTAGGTAATCTCAGTTGGCCATGAACTTCCTGTGGAGATGAGGTTAGTCTCAAACTCAGGAACCCATCTGCTCATGCCTCAAGAGTGCTGAAATTAAAGTTGTGCACTATTACCCAATTACAAGAATTTTTGCCAGACACAGAAGCACAAGTCTTTAATTTCAAGATTTGGGAATTAGAGGTGTGCAGATCTCTGACTTCAAGGCTACAAATAGTGAAACCCTGTCTTGAAACAAACACACACACACAATACATGAGAGAGACACATGCACAAACAGAGAGAGAGAGAGAGAGAGAGAGAGAGAGAGAGAGAGAGAGAGAGGAGTGAGAAAGAGAGAAATTTTTTACAGTATGTAGAGAAGTAGAGAAAAAAAACATCATAACCGTAATGCATACAAAATTTGAAAAACACTTGGACCTCATAAAACTTAACATTGGAGATAATTCTAGTGGCAAATGCAGCATACCAAGACGATGAAGTGCTCTATTATCATACAGGGTAGATGCTCAAAACAAACTTCATAGAATAATAAATATAATTGCCATGTGGGATAACCCACTGGGCTAACCATTCTATCTACATGATGTTTTGCATATGTGTTTGTCTGTGTACATGTGTTCCTGGTCCCAAAGAGTTCAGAACAGATCTGATTTCTTGGAACTAAAGTAACATATGTTTATGGGCTGACATGTGGATGCTGAGAACGATGGGAACATCATTAACTTGCCATTTCAATCTCTCAAGTACAAAAATGTCACTTACCTTATAATGCAAAAAATGGTACAAGTTGTAATGCACAATGCAATGTACAATAAAGTGCTATGGGAAAGAAAGATGCTCACATAACCTGCCTCTTTCAAGCACACCTTTGCCTACATGTATATTGATAGGCATGTATCATGTAGTTCCAGTTAAGCTTTTGTGCTCTCCATAAGGTGTGTGGGTTTCTCTCTCTCTCTCTCTCTCTCTCTCTCTCTCTCTCTCTCTCTCTCTCTCTCTTTGGTTTAAGAATCAATGTATCCTTGGCCAGTCCAAAAATCTATAATGTGTAGTACATGCTCTTTCTTATTGCCCTGTCGGTCAACCAAGAAGTCCTCTGTTTTGACATCTCTGTAAATGAGATTCTTTGAGTGTACATACTCCATTTGAGAAAGCTAAAAGAAAGAAAAAATAGTAATGGAAATATCTTGATATAAACATGCTAGGGGACGGAGTACCTAAAAACCTTTATTTGGAGATGGGATTTCACTATTTAGCTTGACTGTCTGGGAACTCACAGAGATCTGCCCTGCCTCTGCCTCCAAAGAGCTGAGGCCAAAGACATGTGACACTATGCTTGGCCCAAAATATTTATTTCTAAAATTATGCTTGTTTATTTACTTACTGTGAGTGTACGTGCACATGCAAGTGCATACATAGGCATATGTGTGTCAGTCAGAAGTAACATCTAGCTACCTGATGTAGGTGCTGGAAACCAAATTCAGATTTTCTACAAGAGCAGTAACTTATTTTAATTGCTGAGTCTATCTTCAACAAGCTCCCACATCCAAATTCTTTTGTTACAAACATATAACATCTATTAAGATTAAGAGACAACATTTAGATCATTCAATTTGGCTAAGATGGTAATATTCTTATTTTACCTATGTAAGTTGCAAATGTAACCTCTGAGACAGGCTCCACTGCTACCTTTTCTGTTGCCCACACGTTCTATTGTTAGTTTCTCAGGACTATTTAACCCCAATCTGGGTATTGCAGAAATAAGAAAGCAGGGATCCAGTAAAATTGATGCTAGATTAACATTAGACAGCTGGCCAGCAGAAGTAGGAGGATAGACATTTTAGTGACCACAGTTCAAAGTAAGTAATTGTAAAACTGTGTCAAATTTTATTAAATAATTCTATATATAAAGCATTTTTGCTTAGCATAGAAAGGAAGGCTTACATCCTACAGTCTGGTTAAGTATTCCCAACTTGCTATAGGATGATTGTGAGATCATCACTACTTCACAAGAATTAAGTTGTACCTCAAGGCTGTGGAAGTGTGGTAGTCTACAATCACCCTAGCACTCAGGCTGAAGGAAGATTATCTAAAGTCCAAAGCCAGTCTAACAAAACTGGTAAAATAATACCACAAAATGAAACAACCTCATATTTGAAATATTCCTTTGAGGGTTTAAAAAACTTCTCAAAGAGACTGTTCTAGCTGCTTAAGGTTGAACTGTAAGGATGCATTTTGAATGTAAGAATGTAATTTCAGGTCTCAGCTTGAACTTAAAATTAAGAAATTTTTAAATTTGAGTTTCAGCTTACACTCAAACATTAGCTGCCCCCGAGGTACATTCTAGGAGAAGTACATTCCAAAGACTCAAACAATCATTCCAGGAATAAAGACCCAGGATAAGAATTTATCAGGAAGATGAGCACCTAACCCAGTACACCTGGGTAAGCAGAAGCCACTTAAGCTGACCCTCTTTGTCATAAAAGACAAGGTATAAATTTTAGTTACTTAGAAACTGGACCTGGGAACAGAAACCTGGCCTGGAAACTCTGTTTGAAATCCTTTATGGGTACTATTTAAGAAGTAATTAACTGCCCTTGTGAAATCTGTAAAAATGGTATAAAATTTGCTTTTAGCTCCAACTTTGGGTTCCTCTTGTCTGTATACAGAGGAACCCCAGTATACTGGTTATTATCTTATCATCAATAAGCCTCATGTTATTGCAGCGAATCCCATCTGTGAGTGTTTCTGGTGGAACTGTGTCCCCTGGTTTTGCCTCGTTAGGTCCAAAGTTTTGGAGGTCCCACTAAGATATGCTCTTTTTGAACCCCACAGTTCAGGGACCAGAGGTATTCGCTAGAGCAGGTGTGTCTTTTGTTTTGTGTTTTGTGTCTGTGAATTCTCTGTGCCTGTGCCCAGGGGCAAATGTCTGTGTACTGTGTCTGTGTGCCTGTGACAGGGGCAACTCTCTGTGTAGCCTGGTTTCTGTGCTCATGGCAAGGGCCAGAACTGGGTAAGCCACAGAGAGCAGTCTGTTTGGTACCCTTGAATAGGGTCAGGTTACAGGTTCCGGGAAGGAATTCATGGGTAGTGGAACTGACAGGACAGACGTGTTGGCACTTTGCAGGCCACAGTTCTCTGTGGAATGCTCTAGAGTTCTTTTGTATTGAAGATAGAATCTGGAATAACCCTCTTTCCTCTTAAGGTGGTATTTGGCCACCGCCACCTGAGGTGGTGTTTGGTGTCTCATGGCATTATATAAGTGTCTAATTCAGTTTGTGTTGTTCATTGTTTGAGGTGTTGTGTTGGAATGGTGAACCATTTTTGAACATGGGCAGATTCTTTCTACCCCCATTATCTGTGACTCATGACCACTAGACTGAAGTTAAGAATAGAACTCATAATCTGTCAGTAGGTTTGAAGAAACAGAGATGGCAGACATTGTGTACCTCAGAATGGCCATCTTTTCAAACAGGATGGCCACCTAAAAGACCCATCTTTTTGAAAAGGGTGGACACGTTAAAAGAAGAATTTTTCAGAAGGGTCCTGGTGGGCATCCAGACCAGATCCCCTATATAACTGTCTGGGGAAATTTGGTTCTCTCCCCCCAACCCATGGGTACGTCCATTTGTTCCACTTTCAGGCCCACTGAAGTTTGAGTTGTTTGTGTTAAAAGATGGTGATGAGGAGAAAAAAGCCTCACATCCTGTGAGAGAAAGAAAGAGCTTACCCACCTGTAATCCTGACCACTTCTTATTAGATTGTCCTCCTCCTTACCCACCAGACCTCCCTGCAATGGCAGCGCAGGGGAGTGCAGCCCTGGCAGCACAGGGGAGCAAAGTCCTGGTAGAAACCTCAGCTCCCAGAGCAAAAGGGAGCCAAGAGGTTCTGGCTGCCAGAACTCGAAGTAGGCAGGCGGTGACCCCTGAGAGCACTGTCTTGCCTCTTTGGGCCTATGGATCCCATGATGATCAGGGCAACCAGCTTTTCCAGTATTGGCCCTTTTCATCAGCAGACTCTATAACTGGAGAACTCATAACTCTCCTTTTTCGGAGGACCTGCAGGCTCTTTTCGGCCTCATTGATGCCCTTCTCTTTTCAAATCAGCCCACTTAGGATGATTGTCAGCAGCTCTTACAGATACTTTTCACTACTGAGGAAATATAGGTTATCCTCTTGGAAGCCAAGAAAATATTCCTGGGACAGATGAAATGCTGACTCCCTTACAGAACAAGATAGACACAGCCATCCCACTGATCAGACCAGATTGGGATTTCATCATGTCATATGGTAGGGAGCATCCGGAAGTCTATTATTATCAGTCTCTAATGGCAGGGCTCCAAAGAGCTGCACTGGCACCACACTAATTTGGCTAAGGTAAAAGAAATAGACCAAGGGTCTCCTGAATTCCCTTCAGCTTTTCTAAAACGGCTGGTGGAGTTGTTTTGCCAGTTCAAGCCCTATGACCCGATGTCTGATAAACATAAAGTAAATGTGATAGTAGCTTTTATTGACCAATCTGCGAATGATATTAAGAAAAAGCTTCAGGCCGGGCAGTGGTGGTGCATGCCTTCAATCTCAGCACTTGGAAGGCAGAGGCAGGTGGATTTCTGAGTTCGAGGCCAGCCTGGTCTACAGAGTGAGTTCCAGGACAGTCAGGGTTACACAGAGAAACCCTGTCTCAAAAAAAACAAAAAAAAAAAAACCAAAACAACAACAAAAAAAAACAAAACAAAAAAAAAAAGGTTTCAGAAGTTAAAGAGATTGCAAGACAAGTTGTTGACAGATTTGGTGCAGGTAGCTGAAAGGGTGTTCTATTACAAAAAAACTGAGAAAGAAAAATAAGAGAAAAAGCAGAATGAGGAGGAAGGTAGGGAACTGAAGAAAGAAAAGAGAGAGGAAAAGAAATTGACTATAATTTTGGCCAGAGTGGTTTAAAAAAATCGAGACTCAGGTGAGGTGAGAGAGTACCTGGCAACTGAAGGAGGCCTTTAGATAAGAATCATTTCACCTCTTGCAAAGAGAAGAGGCACTGGGAAAAGATTGCCTGAAGAAAGGGGGGGGGATAGATCCCACCAAGCCCGAGAGGAAACCCCAGACCACAAAATACTGGCCCTAGATGAAGACAATGATCAGGGAGATTGGGCCTGGACCCCTCCTTGAGCTCAGGGTAACCCTGAGAGTGGAGGAAAAGCCCACCCAGTTCCTGGTGGATATTGGGGCTCAACATTCAGTCCTTCTACAAACTGCATGCCCATTGTCTGACAAGAAGTCATGGGTCTAGGAGTTACTGGCAATAAGCAATATTCATGGCCCACCAGAAGGACAATGGACCTCGGCCTGGGACAGGTGTACTACTAGTTCTTAGTCATTCCAGAATGCCCCTACCCTCTTCTGGGCAGGGACCTGCTTGCAAAGATTGGAGCCCAGATTCACTTTCTTCCAGAGGGCCCCCAGGTAAAATACAGACAAGGAAATACTTACATGTGTTACATGTGTTGACTGTAAAACTCAAGGATGAATACTGCCTCTTTGATCACCCAGAAGATAATCCCAGAGATATGGACTCATGGCTGAATCAGTTCCCTCAGGCATGGGCAGAAATTGCAGGCATGGGAGAGTCTAGGAACCAGCCAGTTGTCCATGTAGAGCTGAAACCCTCTGCCACCCTGGTGGCAACCCATCAGTACCCAATGAATAAAGAAGCCAGAGATGGAAATAGACCTCATATCATAAGGCTGCTAAATCTTGGAATAGTTAAAAAGTGTCAGTCAGCATAGAACACACCTCTGCTCCCAGTATGGAAGCCAGGTACCAACAACTATTGACTGGTACAAATCTATGTGAGGTGAACAAATGAGTGATGAATTTACATCCCATATAATTATAATCTCATATAATTTGTTTAGCTCTCTTCCCCCCAAAATGACTTGGTACACTGTACTGGATCTTAAAGATGCCTTCTTCTGTCTCTGACTGAGCCCGAGAAGCAAACCAACCCTCCCTTTCAAATGGAAGGACCCAGAATCATAAATATCTAGACAACTAACATGGACTTGGCTTCCACGGGGTTCATAAACTCCTGTACTATCTTTGATGAAGCTCATTCCATTTAGAGCAGAAAACCCCCAGGTAACCCTTATTCAACTTGTAGATGACATCCTTCTGGCTGCCCCTAACAGAAACATGTACCTCGAAGAAACTTGTTGGTTACTAACTGAACTGGAGAAACTGGGATATAGGGCCTCTGGTAAGACGGCCCATATCTGCAGAAAACAGGTCAGTTACTTGTTATATCTGCTCAAAAATGAAAAACGGTGGCTAACACAGACTAGAAAAGAGATTGTGTTTCAAATTCCCCCTCCTTCTAATGACAAACAAGTGAGAAAATTCCTGGGACTGTGGGATTCTGCCAAAAAATGATAGGCTGTTTGAGTGGAGAGAAAAAAATCAGGATGCTTTTGATACCATTAAGACAGCTCTTATGCCAGCCCCTGCACTGTGACTTCCTGATGTTTTCAAGCCTTTCCACTTTTATGTGGCAGAGAAGGGAGGGGTAGCAAAAGGGGTCCTAATGTAGAAGCTAGGGCTCTGGAAAAGACCAGTGACATAACTCTCAAAGAAACTAGACTCTGTGTCAGCTAGATGGCCTGCTTGCTAAGTCAAAAGGCGTTTGATAAGGACTAGAGGGGGTGAAAAGTCCCAGATGGAAAGATAATTCTGTCCCCCCAAAAGAGGTAGAAGACATGGTGAAGCAGATGTACCAGTGGACACACCTAAGCGTTAAGAAACTTGTGGCTACCATCTTAAATATTAAGTTTAACACCCTTGGGCTTACACAGCTGTTTAAAGATATTGTACATGCATGTGTACCCTGTCAAAAAGAGGCTTCTCTCACAATAAACAGACAACAATGGTGGTGGCAAAAAAGATCCTAAAAAAAATCTTTCCACAATTCGTGGTACCTAAGGTAATTGCCTCAGATAACTAGGCCTGCCTTCCTTGCCCAGGTAAGTTAGGGAGTGGCCAAGTAACAGGGGATTGATTGCAAACTTCATTACATTTACAGACCCTAAAGCTCAAGTAAAGGTAGAAAAAATGAATAGACATTTAAAGGAGAACTTGATTAAATTGTCCGTGGAGAATGGCAGTACAAACTGGGTGGTGCTTTTTTCTTTGGCTCTTTTTAGGGTAAGAAACACCCCTTCAAGGTTTAACTTAACTTGTTTTGAGATCCTGTATTGGGCACATGCTCCTCTGACCATCTTATGAGAAGTGACTTGATTTACTTCTCATAGTAAATAGAAGCACTGAGTCCAAACTCTAGAGCCACGCTGGAAGGCGTTCCGCGCCCCTCCGTGTCCCCTTCGCCCACGAAAGAGACCCGTGAGGCAGTGTTCGGGTGGTTACTACAGCGAGGCTTTATTCTTGTATAAGCAGAAGCGGAAAGACGGAAAGCCTGGAAAAGGAACTGCTTAAATACACCCTAGAGTGACGTGTTCACTTCTGATTGGCTGTTCACTCATTACCCATACTACGCCCCGGGATGGGCAGTGACTTTGGCACGCTTTTTGCCTTTTGCACCTGCACAGTCAGTTGTTTACTAGTGGGAGGACAGGATACCCGCGCCATCTTGGAATGGCGAATGCTCACGCAGCTTCCAACAGGAAGGGGCTGTTTCTGGTGTTGCTGACCACTCCCACTGCTGTAAAGGTTGATGGATTATTGGCTTGGATCCATGCCTCTCATGTGAAACCAGCTCTAAAGGGACCATCACCCAATTGGACAGTCTGATGCACTCAAAACCCACTCAAGATAAGGATCCAAAACCAGAGTGGAGCTGACATGATTCTACCTGAGGTACTTGTGGTCTGGACCATGATCTTGCTTCTGGAGGGTTCTAGCCCTTGAGGAACTAGCCTTTGAGGGTAACCCTCATGTTCCCCAAAAGCTAACATGAGGGGTCCCTTCACCAACTGGAGATATTGTGTGTTCCATTTCAAAGTCCGCAGCCCCATACACCTGGTGGCCCCTGCTTACCCCAGATGTCTGCCAGTTGGCTCCAGGATTATCAACATGGGACATCCCAGACTATTATGCCTCAGGAGGTAAGAGCCCAGGTGGATATGGAATACCCAGTGTGGTGGACAAAGATCCTGTTCCATTCCATGCAGTTGAAGAGGCTTTAGAGAGTTTGGGTGTAGCCACTCGCATCTTAGGTCCAAACTGAGACAAATACCTCTCTATGTTGCACTGTGATGGGCTAACAAGAGCAATGAAGTGCACCTGTAGGGGAATAAAAGAGTTTATTGTGCAGGCTACAGGTGTGAGATGTCAAGAGACACACGGTGGCATCCTAAGTCTTCTTGGGATCTTAAGTACCCGGAACTATGGAAAGATTTCTTCTAGGATTTTTTCGCCACCACCATTACAGTCTCTTTCTTGTTGTTGGAAAAGCCTCTTGTTGGAAAAGGTGTCCACAAATACTAGGAGATACTTACTACCATATCTGGCAGGCTTGATCTCTGTGAAGTCCACCTCCCAATAGGCTCCCAATAGGATCCTGGTCTGTCACCTTGGAGGCGTTTGCCAGGTTTGGCCTTTTTTTGGCAGGCATTTACTTTTTGACAGGGTACACATGCATGTAGGATATCCTAAACAAGCCATGCAAGCACAAGTATGTGGAACTTGGTGTTTAACATGGTAACCACATTTTTTTAACTCTGAGGTGGGTCCACTGGTGCATCTGTTTCACCATCTCCTCTGACTCTTTCTTTGGCAGAATTATGTTTCCAGCTGAGGTTTTCCACACCCTCAAGTAATTATCAAACTTTTTTTGACTTTAGTCATTAAGGTCAAATCTTGGGCTGTATATAGAAATGAAGGTGTGGGTTCAGCTTTATTTTCTGTCACAGCCATGACAAAACCCCTCTTACCAGCTACTCTCCTCGCTTCTCTGTGAGCCATGTTATTTCTTTTTGTGACCATAGAGGTCTTTCTTGATGGTCGGGGCAGTGGATGATGCTCACTTTAGAGGGCAGGTATAGTGCTCCAAGTAGCTCTAAAATCTCAGTCTTATTTTAATTTCTTTTCCAGTTGATGAGAGGATTCCTCACTGTTGGTAGATAGCTCCATGGACATGGGCTGTAGCAAAGGCATATCTACTATTTGTGTAAATATTAATCTTTTTATCTTTTACCAATTCTAGGGCATTTGTTAGTGCTATCAGGTCAGCCATCTGGGCAGAGATAACTTCGGGTAGTGTCTGTGCCCATATTGTCTTTTCTCCATCTACCACTGCAGGCCCAGCCTTCCTTTTCCCATTTTTAAGGTAGCTGCTACCGTCAGTATACCAGGTTACCTCTGCACCTGCCAAAGGCTGATCACTTAAGTCCTTTCACCAGCCATGTGCCTCTGCAAACACTTGCTGGCAGTCATGGGTTGCTGCTCTGATATTTGAGTCTGGCAGCAAGGTATATGGGTTCAGCCCAAGAGCTGGAGTGAAACTGATTCTGTCTGAATTTAGTATCAAACTCTGATAGTGAGTCATCCAGGCATTAGTGAGCCAATGATCGGGGGGCTGGCAGATCACTCTCTCTAATGCATGAAAAGCATTCACCACCAGATCTTGCCCTAGGGTTAACTTGTCAGCATCTTTGACCAGGGTCACCATTGCTGCCACAATTTGTATACAAGCAGTCCTCCCAGCTGCTACAAAGTCTAATTTCTTTGATAGGTATGCCACTGGTCATTTCCAGGGCCCCAGCTTCTCCATTAGGACCCCTTTTGCCATCTCTTCATTCTCTAGCACATACAAGTGGAAAGGCTTGGACACAGAAAAAAAGTCCCAGAACAAAGGCTGACATTAAACCATCTTGATGGTGTCAAAAGCAGCCTGTTCTTTTTCTTTCCACAAAAATAGCCTATCACGTTTAGTCAACAGATAGAGGAGTGTCACCATCTTGGAAAAGCCTGGGATCCATAATTGACAGAATCCCGCTGTTCCCAGGAATTCTCTTACTTGTTTGGCATTTGAGGAAATGGGAATGTGAAACACAGTCTCTTTTCTGGCCTCTGACAGCCATTGCTTTTCAAATCTGAGCAGATATACCAAGTAACTGACTTGTTTTCTGTAGATACAGGCCTTTGTAGCAGATGCCCTGTATCACAGTTTCTCCAGTTCAATTAGTAACTGATGAGTTCCATCGAGTCACATGTCTCTGTTAGGAGCAGCCAGAAGGATGTCATCTTCAAATTGAAGAAGAGTTACCTGGGGGTTTTCTGCTCTAAATGGGGTGAGATAATGGTGTAGAGCTTCATCAAAGATAGTACAGGAGTTCATGAACCCCTGTGGACGCTAAGTCCATGTTAGTTGTCTAGATATTTCTGATTCCAGGTTTTTCCATTTGAAAGGGAGGGTTGGTTTGCTTCTCTGGCTCAGTCAGAGACAGAAGAAGGCATCTTTAAGATCCAGTGCAGTATACCAAGTCATTTTGGGGGTAAGAGAGCTCAACAAATTATATGAGTTTGGTACTATGGGATGTAAATCCATCACCCATTTTCACCTCATGTAGACCTTGTACCAGTCAATAGTTGTTGGTACCTGGCTTTCATACTGGGAGCAGAGGTGTGTTTTATGCTGATTGACACAGTTTACCTATTCCCAGTTTTAGCAGCCTTATGATATGAGGTCTATTTCCATCTCTGGCTTCTTTACTCATTGGGTACTGATGGACTGCTACTGGTGGCAGAGGGTTTCAGCTCTACATGGACAACTGGCTGGTTTCTAGCCTCTCCCATGCCTGCAATTTCTGCCCATGCCTGAGGGAACTGATTCAGCCATGAGTCCATATCTCTGGGATTATCTTCTGGGTGATCAAAGAGGCAGTATTCATCCTTGAGTTTTACAGTCAACACTTGTAACACATGTAAGCATTTCCTTGTCTGTATTTTACCTGGGGGCCCTCTGGAAGAAAGTGAATCTGGGCTCCAATCTTTGCAAGCATGTCCCTGCCCAGAAGAGGGTAGGGGCATTCTGGAATGAATAAGAATGAGTAGAACACCTGGCCCAGGCCAAGTTCTATTGTCCTGCTGGTGGTTCATAAATATTGCTTACTGCCAATAACTCCCAAGACCCATGACCTCTTGTCAGGCAATGGGCATGCAGTTTGTAGAAGGACTGAATATTGAGCCCCAATATCCACCAGGAACTGGGTGGGCTTTTCTTCTGCTCTCAGGGTTATCATGGGCTCAGGGAGGGGGTCTGAGCCTCATCCTCCCTAGTCACTGTCTTCACCCAGGGCTAGTGTTTTGTGGTCTGGTGCTTCCTCTTGTGCTCAGTGGGGCCTATCCCCCTTTTTCTTCAGTCAGTTTCTTGCCCAGAACCCTTTTTCTCTGCAATGGGTGCAGTGATCCTTATCTAAAGGCCTGCTTCAATTAACCAGTACTCTCTCTCCTGGCTCTCGACTCTCTCTGACTACTGTGGCCAAGATTCTAGTCAAGTTTTTTTCCTCTCTCTTCTCTTCCTCAGTCCCTTAGCTTCCTACTCTTTCTGCTTTATCTCTTCTTTTTCTTCCTAAATTTCTATGTTATAGAACACCGTTTCAGCTACCTGCAACAAAGTTCTCAACAACTTATCTTGTAATACATTCAACTTCTGCAGCTTTTTCTTAGTATCACTGCCAGATTGGCCAATAAAGGCTACTCTCATGGTCGTTTATGCTCATCAGACATTGAGTCATAGGGTAAGAACTAGCAAAATGCCTCCATCAGCAGTTCTATATAAGCTGAAGGGGATTCAGTAGGCCCTTAAACCATTTCTCTTTCCTTGGCCAAATTAGTGGGGTGCCATGCAGCCCGTCAGGGACCTGCCATTAGAGACTGACAATAAATTTTTAGATGCTCCCTACCATTTGGTGTGTTGAAATCCCAATCTGTTCTGGTCAGTGAGAAAGCTGTGTCTATCTCATTTTTTTTTAGAGGAGTGGGCCTTCCATCTGCCCCAGGAATGCTTTTCCTGACTTCTGAGAAGATATGCTGTCTTTCCTCAGTAGTGAAAAGTATTTGTAAGAGCTGCTGACAATCATCCCAAAAGGGCTGATGTTAAAAGAGGAGTGAATCAGTCAAGCCCACCAGAGTCTGAGGGTTCTCAGAAAAGGGAGGGTGATGAATCCTCTAGTTCTAGAAACCTGCCAATGAAAAGAGCCAATACTGGAAAAGGTCATTGGCCTGATCATTGGGGGTGGGGGGGAATCCATAGGCCTGCAGAGGCAAGACAGTGGTTTTAGGGGTCACCACCTGCCTACTCCAAGTTCAGGAAGCAAGACCCTCTTGGCTCCCTTCCACAGGGGGAGTCGAGGGTTCTTTCTGGCTTTGCTGTCCTGTGCTGCTAAGGCTGTGCTCCCCTGCACTGCTGGGGTGGGGAGCACTGGTGGGTAAGGAGAAGGAGGATCTAATAAGAGGTAGTCAGCATCTCAGGTGGGTAAAATCTTCCTTTCTCTCACAGGACATGGAACTTTCTTCTCCTCATCACCATCTTTCAATGCAAACACCTCAGTCTTCAGTGGGCCAGAAGGTGAAATAAATGGGTGTACCCAAAGGGGAGGAGAGAGAATCAAGTTTTCCCAGACAGTTATATAGAAGATCTGGTCTGGATGCCCACTGGGGCCCCTCTGAAAATTTTTTTCTTTAACCTGCTAACCCTTTTCTAGAAAGAAGGATCTTTCAGGTGGCCATCTTGTTTGAAAAGATGGCCATTCTGAGGTACACAATATCTGCCATCTCTGTTTCTTTGCTCCTAGTTATAGATTATGAGCTCTATTCTAAACTTCAGTCCAGTGGTCGAGTCAAAGATAATGGGGTAGAAAGAGTCTTTCCCTTCGTCAAAAATGGTTTGCCAGTCCAACACAACACCACAAACAATAAACAACACAAACAGAATTAGACACTAATGCACTGCCATGAGAGAACACCATACACTGCCTCAGGTGGTGGTGGCCAAAGACCACCTTTAGAGGGAAGAGGGTCATTCCCGATTCTGTCTTTCATACAAACAAACTGTGGAGCATCCCCCAAGGAAATGTGGCCTGAGACGTGCCAACATGTCTGTCCTGTTGCTTCTACTACTACCCACACATTTCCTCACAGAACTCATAACCTAACCCTATATCAGGGTCACAAACATACTGCTCTCTGTGGCTTACACAATTCTGGACCTTGCCACAAGCACAGAAACCAGGCTGCACAATCAACCTTTCCACAGGCAGACAGACACTTCATAGATACAAAAACAAAGAACAGACAGCACACAGACCTGCTCGAGTGAGTAGACCTCTAATCCCTGGAGCCGTGGGGTCTGAGAAAGCGAATCTCAGTGGAACCTCCAAAATTCTGGACCTAAAGATTCAAAACTAGGGGCCACACTCCCTCAGAAACACTCATGGACAGGGTTTGCTGCAATAACATGAGGTTTATTGATGATAAGATGACAACCAGTATACTGGGGTTCCTGTGTATGCAAACAAGAGAAACCCCAAACTAATGTTAGGGGCAGCTTATATACCATTTTTACAGAGTTCACAAAAACAGTTAATTATTTTTCAGACAGGAACCATAAAGGATTTTGAACAATCATTTCCAGGCTGGTTTCTGTTCCCAGGCCCAGTTTCTATGTAACTCAAATTTGCACCTTATATTTTACAGCAAAGAGGGTTGCCTTAAGTGGCTTCTGTTTACCCAGGTTTATTCTGTTAAGGGCTCATCTCTGTAATAAACTCCTATCTTGAGTCTTACTTACTGGAATGTTTGTTTGAGTCCTTGGAATGTGCTTTTCCTGGGATATACCTCAGGGGCAGCTTATATTTGAGTGTAAACTTAAGAATCTATTAATTTTAAGTTCAAGCTGAGAACTGAAATTACATCCTTACACTGCTACTGCCATGCCTGGCATCCATCTTTCTATTTTTTTAAACAGTTATTTTGGGGGTTGTGTTAATGGTGCAGCATTAAGAGTTAGACTCACAACCAAAAACATTTTTTTTAATTTATGCATACATGTGTATGTATGCCATGTGTGTATTGGTGCCCAATGGAGGCTAGAAGAGGGCATCAGATCATCTGGACATGGTGCAGCAGGTATTTATGAGATGGGGATGCTAGCAACTGAACCACAGTCCTCTAGAAGAGCAGGAAGAGCTCCCTATGGCTGAACTGTCTTGTCTCTCCAGCTACCATTCTTTTGTAATTTATGTGGATGAAACACAGGCAGAAGCAACACATATCTAACTATCCTTTTTCCTAAGGAAGGCTTTATGGATCTGAAGATACTGACACATTGCTACAAAGTGTGTATGCTTAGCTATTCCATGTACTGCATCAATCTGTCTTGTTCTTTCTAGACCCTAAACCACTTGACTGTTTCAGTAAGTTCATGGGTATTCTGTACCATCTCAGAAGGTACAATTGGATCCGTCTAATTCTAGAGTTATTTTTATTCTGTCTCCAAAGAGAAACAGGGGTTAAACTGAATTGACTTTCCCCTTCTATTGTTCCTAATTCATTTTCAGTTAATTTTAAAAATTTCAGCATAGAACATTCTACACAAGAGGTTAGTTTCTTTTATCTTTCAAACACATGATAGACAGAATTTGGGGATACTATAAATTTATGCTCAATTTATAGTATTTTTTAATGCTTCTAATTTTCCCCCTAATATTAGTATTATATTCAAAGTTAGTTGTAGCAGGATCTGTCTGGACAATATTCATTGTTCCTCCCTCCCTATGTAATAAAAGAACTTTTCTGGTGTGTGTGTGCATGAGTTTGTGTTTATATATGTGCAGTACAGATGTGTGTGTACATTTTTGTGCAGGCAAGAGTCAACCTTCTGTGTTTTTTCTGTCTTTGCTCTTCCAGCACTGAGATTACAAGGGTGCCACTGTGCCTGGCTGTTTAGATGGGTACTGGGCCGGGTATTGAATTTTGGACTTCGATTTACTGACTGACCTATTTCTCCAGTCTCCAGGACTCTGACCATTGCAAAAAGCAATCATTTTTGTAAAAAAAAAAAAAAAAAAAAAAAAAAACTGTGCAAACAGCATTGCACAGTTACAGTTGGTAATAGGAATGGTCAATGAGATGGAAGCAGAAAGTTTTGAGTGTGGCAGTCCTATCTAGGAAAGCACTTTCAAGAAAGTTGATTCAAATGAAAGGAAAATCATACAGATCTCCAGAAGCCAATGAGAAACACCAAGTCCTTCAGGATATAATGCAACAATAGGAATAGGTGTAGTGAACAAAAGAGTTTGATATTTGATGTCAATGAAATAATCACACCAAAGCTAGACTTTCTATTTGTTTACCTGCCCTTTGCGACACGCTACCTCGCCGATAAGGAGCACGTCACACTCAAGATTCTTCTGACAGCGTCTTTTATTGTTACAGCTCTTTTAGTTAGAAGGATGCAAGATGGAGAACAAAGGAAGGACCCCAAGCCCCAGAATGTACTGACTTATATACTATCAAAGAGACATGATCTGTCCTCATTGGCTTACAGACTGGGGTCTCATTTACATATCCACTGATAGTACTATCAGCGGGAAAATTGGCACCTACGCGTGCGCACAGCTGCAGACACCAAGGCCAAGAAGAACCAGGAACAGGAAGCCAGCGCCATCTTCTAATGGTGAGCGTATAGCTACTTCAGCAAACACAGAATGGCTCCTAACAGCCCTTCCCACATTTTTGGATATGTTGAAGACCAAATTTTAGGTAAATGGTCTACCACTAACCTACAACTCTAGAGCTGCTTCTAGATTTTTCTTAATCTAACTGATTTAGAAGTATATTCTTTATTTTAAAATAGAAAAACAAAAGCTAACCCTACATAATAAATACATGCTTCCCTTACTTGGTTGAATTCCCAAGCCTAGGTACACTATCCTCTTTTTAAAATGCTTAAATACTCCAATTCAGGTCTACCTAGTTCAAAACAAGAGTAATAAGTTGCTTCTTTTCAACAACTTTCAATATCAAACCTAGGTATTCCCTTGCCATAAGTTTCCATATTTACTAAAAACTTACAAAAGCATTTTTGTGTAATACTTATAATTTTTAACTATAATGTAAGTAATGAAATTTGTCTACAAATGTCAAAGCATGAGGATTTCCTGTTTGATACATGTGAGACTGCAGAAGGCCTCAGTGCCCCTGTGGGGATCTGCTGGCCACTGATTAGTTGTATGACATTTCTAGGGAGGTACAAGTTCCAACATACTAGTGTAGGAAGAGTTCCAGTCAAGAGTTTGAATCTCAGCTGGGCAGTGGTGGCACACAGCTTTAATCCCAGCACTTGAGAGGCAGAGGCAGGTGGATTTCTGAGTTTGATGCCAGCCTGGTCTAGAGAGTGAGTTCCTGGACAGTCAGAACTACACAGAGAAACCCTGTCTTAAAAAAAAAAAAAAACAAAAAAGAGTTTGAATCTCATATTTGCTTCTACTACTTCTAGCACACTCCTTTGCCTCTCTCTGTAGACTGGATATTTAAAAAGAATTTTTCCATTACAGAAGAATTTAACCTAGTTTCTCTTTAAATTTAAATTATGCCTATAATTTCCTTCTAACTACATTCTACGCTCATCTTTGTAAAGCCACAAAATCAGTGTGAATTAAACATAGATTCCATGTGGAGTAACAATTAAAATGTAAACTATGATTGTCATGCAACTAGAACAACATTCATCTTAAAATTAAAACAGAAACAGATGAATTGATTTTGCTGCACACATTCTGAATTAGAATTTCTAGTTATGGAGCAGAAGCAAACAACCCTCTGTAAGTGCTATGCAGTCCCAACTAAAAAGTGCACCTGAAAAGGAGAAAAATAAGGCATTGCTTTGTTTTATGACTAACATATTACCAGGTCTCAGAAAACACAAATGAACCAGCTTCTACAGTTATTTCAGATTAGAACAACTGAACTTATTTATTTACTCTTTTGAGACGATGGTCTCATAAACAGTTCAGACTGGCCCCAACCTTGCTATCGTCCTACCTTAACATCAAGACTGTTGGCATTGCAGGTATGTCAGCAAATCTAGCATGGCCATAATGCCTTTTAAAGGAAATAATTTAAAAGCTATTTATAAGTTTCCCTAGTGATGAGAGCAGCCTTATGTTCCAAATATTTTTGTTTATTACAAGAAATGGACTACCAAGTAGGAAAGTGTCTTTAGGAGATGTAGTTGTAATTTAATAGAACTATCTGTGCTATTCTATGCCTGTGTATTTTGCATGGCTGCCCATATAGTAGCAACAGACTTTCATGACTCTTTGTTAAAGATTACCATACAATAATGAATACAAGTGAAAATTTTGAATCATTCACTCTTTTGTAGAGCAATCTCCAATTTACTGCTTAATGCACTGCTTAATAAATGGTGTAGAATTCTTTAATAAGACAGGGAGTAAGGACAGTGTAAATGCAATATAAGATATATACATGGTAAAGAAGGCACTTCTTGCAAATAATTATAAGAGAAAGGTTGTTAAAGCTGAGCAAAGCAAATATGCACTAAATTCTTTGATTATGCCATATCAGAAACTAAGGTAGTTTTATAATCACTTTCTGTCTCCCCCCTCCTCTCTCTCTCTCTGAGGGGTGCAGGGTTTCACTCTGACCTAGGCTAACAAACTCACTCTGGCTTGAGCTGACCTTGAACTTGAAATAATCCTTCTATTTCTGTCTCTCTAGTACTGGGATGTCAGACTTAAAAACCACCACATTCGGATAGCTTTATAATCTTTTATCAGCTCTGGAAATAATGCATTCATAAGTGAGGCCTCCCATTAAATCAGCCAAAGGGAATTCCTCAAGAAAACTAAAATGCAAGATTACATCAAATCGGGTTCCTTCCGGTCTGGGCCAGAGCACTGAGCAGACCTTGGGTGGCAGCTCTGCCCCCATCATCCAAGAACCCAGAGGAAGCAGGGATTCCAGGCGCTCGAACTCAGGCAGTATCTTAGATCCACAGAGGAACAAATGAACTCAGAGCTTCAGACAACATATCCTGAGATATTCTAGAGGAGACACTGCACCCAGAACAGCAGACACCTAGCTGGACTACTACCTTGGAGGCACCATATCCTGAGGCATCCTAGAGGTACCACTGTAATCAGTGCAGCTGGAAAAGATCACAGAGACATCTGGACCCCTAGGAGATCAGACACAAGCTAAATAACTAGAAAGACAGGCTTCAGTCAGAGACAGCAAGTACAGGCAGCACTAGAGTTAACCAGATGGCAAAAGGCAAGAGCAAGAATGTAAGCAACAGAAACCAAAGTTACATGGCATCATCAGAACCCAGCTCCCCCATCAGAGCAAGCGCTGAACACCCCATCACACCAGAAAAGCAGGAATCAGAATTAAAATCACTTCTCATGATGATGATAGAGGGCTTTAAGAAAGACATAAATAACACTCTCAAAGAACTTAAGGAGAGCACTGGTAGACAGATAGAAACCCTTAAAGAGGAAACACAAAAATCCCTTAAGGAATTGCAAGAAAATGCAACCAAACGGGAAAAGGAATTAAACAGAACCATGCAGGATCTAAAAATGGAAGTAGAAACAATAAAGAAATCACAAAGGGACAATACCCTGGAGATAGAAAACCTAAAAAAAAAAGATCAGGAGTCATAGACACAAGTATCACCAACAGAATACAAGAGATGGAAGAGAGAATCTCATGTGCAGAAGATACCATGGAAAACATTGACACAACTGTCAAAGAAAATGCAAAATACAAAAAGCTACTAACCCAAAATATACAAGAAATCCAAGACACAATGAGAAGGACAAACCTAAGGATAATAGGTATAGATGAGGGGGAAGACTCCCAACTAAAAGGACCAGTAAATATCCTCAACAAAATTATAGAGGAAAACTTCCCTAACCTAAAGAAAGAGATGTCCATAAATACACAAGAAGCTTACAGAACCCCAAATAGTTTAGACCAGAAAAGAAATACTTCCCGCCATATAATAGTCAAAACATCAAATGTACAAAACAAAGAAAAAATACTAAAAGCAGTAAGGGAAAAAGGCAAAGTAACATATAAAGGCAGACCTATAAGAATTACACCAGACTTCTCACCAGAGACCATAAAAGCCAGAAGATCCTGGACCGATATCATACAGACCCTAAGAGAACACAAATGCCAGCCCAGACTACCATACCCAGCAAAACTGTCAATCATTATTGATGGAGAAACCAAAATATTCCATGACAAATCCAAATTTACACAGTATCTCAACACAAATCCAGCACTTCAAAGAATAATTGGTGGAAAACTCCAACACAAGGAGGGAAACTACAACCTAGAAAAAGCAAGAAAGTAATCTTCCAAAAACCCCAAAAGAAGATAGTTACACAAACATATCTCCATGGATGTTAGTCCAAAAGCTTGGATTATCGAAGACTCAACCCACAGGCCACATGAAGCTCATGGAGAAGGAAGACCAAGAGGGGATGCCTCAGTTCTACTTAGAATGAGAAATAAAAATGCTCAAGGGAGCAAATAGGGAAACAAAACATGGAACAGAAACTGAAGGAGGGGCCATCAGGAGACCTTTCCACCTGGGTATTCACCCCATGTACAGCCACCTAATCTAAACACTATTGTGGATGGCTGGAAGTGCATAATGTGAGGAACATGATATAGCTGTCTCCTTAGAGGTCAGCCAAAGACTAAAACACTCAGATGACAGTGTTCACAATTAACCACTGATATGATCAGGGGTTTCCCAATGGAGAACTTAGTGAGAGGACTGAAGGAGCAGAAAGGGTTATTGACCCCAGGTGGAAAGCAACAATACCAAACAACCAGAGCCCCCCCCAGGGTCTAAACCACCAGCCTGGGAACACATAGGGAGGGACCCAAGACTCCAGAGGTATATGTAGGGGAGGATGGCCCTGTCAGACATAGGTGGGAGAGGAGTTTCTTGGTCCCATAAAAAAAAATGAATGAATGAACACACAGTGGGGGGGGGATGTGAGGGCGGGGAGGGGATAGTGAGGGGGGTAGGTGTGGTCACTGCCTCATAGAAGCATGAGGAGGGGGATGGGATAGGTTTCTGGGTGGTGGGAGGAAGTAGCCTAAGGGGATAAAATCTGAAACGTAAATACTACAACCAATTTTAAGAAGCGGGGGGGGGGGGGGAAGTCTTCAGAACCAACATCTTTAAAAAAAAATGTCAGTGCCCTGGGGGTTGAAATTTTTTTTTTCTTGATACTAAAACTTGTTCTGAGAATTGTATATTGCAGAATACACAGCCTTGGTGTATCTACTCATCAAGCATACTGAGCAGACCTGCCCAAACCTCTGATGTCCTGGAAATCCATCTGGATTCAGTGAAGACACAGCATCAGAGGCTTATCAACTTACTCTCCCCCCCCCACCCTTCTTCTAAAATCTCAACACCCTTAATCAGCTTGAAGAAGTTAAAGAAGAGTCAGCGCCCCTATTCCCTGAGCTTGGGGACTAATGTGGTTAATAATGGTCTGTCTTTCTAGGGACAAGTAGTGGTTTTGTTGGAACATGGGGGATTAGCTAGGACTTACTGCATAGCCATAACCTACTGGTAGAAATCTGTATAATTATTATCAAGATGAAGTTATAAATTCTTAAATGGTACAAAATTTACTTTGATCTCAAATTTAAGGTTTTCATTGGTACGAGCCTCTTATTAATATAAAAATGAGATGAATATTGATACACTCATGGGCATTGTGCCTGTATAACACATTTAGGAATACAATGCCTAGACCCAGCCCTTTTTTAACTTTTTTAACTGATTTGGGATGGTTAACCTATGAGTTAAGGGACTATAGCAAATTCATATTTTTGAGTTTATTGTTAGGGTGCTTTCCATATTTTACTTAGAAATAGCTGAGAGGAGTTAACAGAAAACAGTCCAGGTTACCTTACATGGATAGTTGGTTTTCAAAACATCAGAAGTCCATAGAACTGATGCTACAAATATTTATATATTAATGTTCATATTGATTAGAGACCTGTCTGCTCCGGACAGCTTCCTACATTGAATTCTAAGAAGAAATTGAGCATCCTTGGAGTTACTCCAGTTGTGTGGTAACAGCCACTAGGCAAGAATTGCCTCTCTCCATCTACAGACAAATTACTGTCCAGAAAAGGACACACATGCAGAACAGTTGACTGATTATATCTGCCTAGACAGAGTAATCAGTCCTTAATAATCCTGCATCACCAAGGTCTGTCAGATGATTCTGGGCCAGAAGGCTGAAGATTTGATGCTCCAACGTTCGGTAGTATAGGGGCTTTTCAGGTGTTCAGAGGTCTCTATAAATTGGCTAAGTTTTAGAAGCTATGCTTTGTGCTTCCCACAATTATAGTTAACTCAGTCATTCTGGATTTCTGACGGGGTTGAAAACCTATAGCTATTTACCGTAAGAGAAAAGATTTGAGTGGATGGTCGTCAGCTGACATTCATCCTAAAGCCAGGTTCAGAACTAAATGTTTTAGTTAGGATAGATGACAGAGGTGCTGGTTACTCAACAAAATGATGGACTGGGTATTAGGACTATCTTGTACCTCACTGGTACAAATTGGCATAATTATGCTCTAATTGTATTTTGAGAGAAAAGTTTCATTTTAACAGGAAGGGTGATGTGTAGGAAGACCTAAGGTAGGAGGAGTACTGAGAGCAAGAAAAGGAGTAAGAAGAGGAGGAGAAGAAGGATAGGAGAAGCTAGGTGATGAAAGAGAGAAAGAGGGGGGAGACAGGGAGGCAGATGTTCATGTATCTCCACCAGTCAAAGATAGTTGTTATATCTAGGTCAGTCAGTGGGTTACACCTCTGATTGAACAATTCCAAACTTATAACGATTATGATTAACATTATTTTAAAAAAATGTATAAATGCAAAAAGGAAAAGAGGGCATGTGATAGGGGTTTTCTAAGGGGATGGGGTGGGGGGAATGGGGAAAGGGGATGGCATCTGAAGTGTAAATAAAATATCTAAAAAAAAAAAAAAGATTACATCAAATCATCCTGAGTATAGCCTTTCCATTTAGCAATAAATTTTCCTGTAAATCCTGTAAGCTAATTGTCTCACACATGTATCAAGTTGTTTAGCACAGAAAGTAAGGTAACAACACTACAGGTAAATACCATAAATTTCATTTGGCTTAAAGCAACCATATCAACATTAATTGCTTATTTAGTATCTAAACTGCTGCTACCTAAATAGATTCCATAATGCACTATGAATAGTAACTAAGCAGAGTTATTTTAAATATACATCAGGCTGAGAACTGAAATAAAAGCACCTGAAAATTTTGCTAATTTGCTTATGTTATTACCTAATAGTTGTTACTAACAACCCCCCCAAGTTGTCTAACTATGAAGCAAAAATGTGTATGTGTGATATA
The DNA here is from genome assembly GCF_011762505.2 of Arvicanthis niloticus. Taxonomy (NCBI): domain Eukaryota; kingdom Metazoa; phylum Chordata; class Mammalia; order Rodentia; family Muridae; genus Arvicanthis; species Arvicanthis niloticus. Next base: position 23,360,446 of record NC_047677.1, read on the forward strand.
TAATCTGTATTTATATAAATATATTTATTTGTGGGTAGATGGTAGTAGGTTCACTGTAGTGCAGACTAATGGGAAATCCACTTTGTAGCCCAGCCTGGTCTCACACTCACAGTAACCAGAGCTTTGTCAAGAATAAACATAGGATTGCTAGGGCTGCTATCAGCTGAAGGTTCAATAAAATGCCCTCCTTAAAGGATAAGAAGAAGGCTTGGGGTTTTATTGTTGTTAGTTTTGGCTTTGTTGTTTGAGACAGAGTCTCTCTATGCAGCTCTGCATTTCATTTAACTTGTTATACAGATCAAGCTAGCCTTAAACTTACAGAGATCCATCAGTCTCTGCCTCCCTAGTGTTGGGATTAGAGGCATGCTCCACTATACCCAGATTAATGGAGTTTGTTTGTTTGTTTGTTTGTTTGTTTGTTTTGAGTACACTGTAGCTGTCTTCAGACACACACCAAAACAGTGCATAGGATCCCATTACAGATGGTTGTGAGCCACTGTGTGGTTGCTGGGAAACTGAACTTAGGACTTCTGGAAGAGCAGTCAGTGCTCTTAACCACTGAGCCATTTCTCCAACCCCTAAGGTTTGTTTTGTTTTGTTTTAAATAAAGACTTACATTCTTTGAATTGTGTATGTGTCTGTGTGTCTGTGAGGGTCTCATCCTTTGGAGCTGGAGTTATAAACAGTTATGAACTACTTGATGAGAATTGAACTCAGAAATGCTAAAAGAGCTATATGTGATGTGCTCTTAACTACTGAGCCAACACTCCAGTCCTGTGACTGACTTATAAGACAGAATAGCTATTGAATTTCAAACAGTACCCTGAAAGCTAATGGATGTGAACAATAACAACTAAAGTCATGACATTTCTAGTGAGCACTTGGGAGAAATTAAAGAGGGAAACATGAAGCTACCCAATATCAGCAACATTTGACAATTCATCATTCTGACAAACATACCAAACTCCTCTTATATTGTCTCTGTTCATGTATGTCTTTTCTATAAACAGAAGATTAACTGCAGATAGTAACTATTGGATATTAATAATATTTTTGTGTTAGTATCTAGCACTGGTCCAGACATTTAGCTGATTTGAAGAAAAGGAGTACTAATTAACAAATGCAATGTGATGAAAAATAATGGAAGTTTCTACCTGGAATGCATGCTTACCTTAAGATGCTAAAATGCACATACACACACAAAGCAAAGCAAACCTGGTATATTTTAAATGTATATGGAATATAAAGTAAATGGAACCCCTCTTATATTATCTTAATTTCCTTGCAATATAAAAGAAGTTCTTTTGGGTCCAAGCTTCAATGGCAAAGATTGAAAGTAACTCAAGGTTGCAATCTTCATACTAACTTTCTTTCATGATGGCTGTTTATAGTATCTATAAATTTTACCTTGCACAATTTCCACAAGTGAACAGCCATGCAAAATTACTCATTTTAGCTAATAGCACTAAAAGCTACACTAAAGTTCTTTACTCTCTTAGCACATGCAGAACTGAATGTAGCACCAATGACCTCCAGCCTCAGCTATTAGGGAGACCAAAAAACAAGGATCATAGGTTCAAGGTCACCTTAAACCCAAAGCAGACTCTGTCTGAAGAAAATCAACAACCAATTAAATGATCAACAACAACAAAACATGTCAGCCATCTCATCTACAAAGACTGTCTGAGTTGTTTAAATGGAAAGGAAATTTGATTACCACACACACACCCCTCCTCTGCTTTCTATACATTTACAGATAACTACATTACTTTGGCCATGTCTACCTTGCTTAGTACACAGGAAGCCCTTTCTTATCTCATTTGAATTTCACTCAACCCAGAGGTACTCAATAAAATAATGTGACCATGTGATTAAATCACAACAATGAGAATCCTGGAGACAGTTACTGAAGGACAAAGAAGCAGGTAGTCCACATAGCATAGAATATCTGGGCAAGCGAATAGTTAATTTCCAAAGCAAGATAGCATGTGATTTCATCACACCATTGCAAATAGTGTATATTTTAATGTGTAATTTAAAAATGTTGAAGATCTTGCTTCTGAAATTTTTTCATTTAATATTTTCAGATAATGGGTACTTAGAAAACTATACATCGTACTACAAGGTCTTTCTCGGCTGTCTTTGAAAAGGATTTCTAGTTCTAGCCTTTGCAACTGGAAGAATCCAGACAAATATTTAACAATACTGAAAAATAAGAATTCTCTCTCTCTCTCTCTCTCTCTCTCTCTCTCTCTCTCTCTCTCTCTCTCGGGTATTTATGAGGTACTAAAGTATCTATGCTAGGCTAGCACTTTCCCTTACTGAGTTATAGTCCAGCATTCATTTTTAGGTGCTTATATGTAGGGCCATGAAAGGGGTCTTGGTTTTGGTCAAAGGGCTGGCTGGAAGGCCCAGAGACCCAACAGGTGTCTATTGTCTGTAAGGGACCGGCATCTCTTTTGCTGTGCTCCCAGAATACAGTCTTTTAACATGTGGCATGGAACTTCATTGACCTGCAGTGTTCAGTCATGTTCAGGGCAATGAGGCCCCACCCAAAGAGCACAGGTAGAGGGCATGACTACAGGCCTCAGGCCCTAGAGAAAATTACATACTAATGAGATACCTGAAGGCCATAGAGAGGATCCAATTAAGCATTCTTCCCCAGACACTCCCCCCTTCTCTCTCCCTATTTAACTCAGGTCTGCCCTGAGTTTCATGGAGGTGCACACCCAGATCCAGCCATCATCTGCCATGATATTAAAGCCTGTAAAAGCCCATGGACTTTTTTGTGTCATTGGGGCCATACTGTGAGGAACTGTGGAGAAGGCCGTTAATGAGCTGCTGTACCCACAGCTACTATGCTTAGCTTTCCATCTGGAAGTATTCCCTGCATTTGCATCTACTCTACCCACAAATATATACACAAGTCTTCAATGTAAATTCTTTAAATATGATACAATGAGTCCATATTTTGCACATTTCTCAGCTTCCAGTCATTTTTAAAAAAAAAAAATGTCTAAAAAAAAACAACTTAAAAGGTGGAAAGTTTACTTTGTTTTAGAGGTTCCACTCCACCCACAGTCACTAGGCCCAATGTGTCTGAGGTTGCAGCAGGCTTAAAAAGACATTAAAGCAGAAGCATGTTGTTCACAGTATTACAGCCAAGAAGTGATGAAAGGGAAAAGGTAAGTGTCCCAATAACAACTTTCAAATGTGCTTTCTCACAAGGCTCTGCCATCTTTTCACAACTGGTCTTGAAGCCTTTAAACCACAAGCCTTGATGGACACTTCAGATCCAAGCACTAAGTCCTCTTTATTCTGTCTCTTGTCCTGGACCTACATTCAACACTTACTTCCATGGTCCATTACTTGTAGTTCTAAGCTGAGGGTTACCTACTATGCAAATGCTTGCATTACTACTTTTTATACTCAGTTGTAAGTGAGTGAAACAGTCTTTTGTCCATGACCATGGGAGAATTGTTCCTATAAAAAAAACTGCAGGGATAAAAATGTAGGGGAGACTGAGGGAAAGGAGATCTAGGAGACTGGCCTAACTTGAGATCCATCTCAAGGGGGAGAATCCAAGATCTGACACTATTACTGATGCTATTGTCTACTTACAGACAGGAGCCTTGCATGGCTGTTCTTGGAGAGGCGCAACCAGCAGCTAACGGAGACAGACACAGATACTTACAACCAAATATTGGCAAAAGCCAGGGACCCCCCATGGTTGAATTAGGAAAAGGCTGGAAGAAGTAGAAGAGGAAGGTGACCCCACAGGAAGACTAGAAGTCTCAACCAACCCAGATTGCTGAGATCTCTCAGACACTGAGCCATCAAGCAGGAAGTATATACTAGCTGGTTTAAGGCCCTTGACACATATACAGCAGAGGACAATCTGCTCTGGTCTTAGTGAGAGAAGACACCTAACCTTCAAGAGACTTGAGGCCTCAGGGAGTGGGGAGAAATGGCAGGGTGTGGTGGGGTCACATCCTCTTGGATAGGAGGTGGGGTTGGGGAGGGAGAGGCAAAGGAATGGAATGAGGACCTGTCAGACAGTGGACTTGGAGGGGGCTGATAACTAGACTGTAAGAAAAGGATTTAAAAAGTGTCCTTTGTCTTTTTATTCAATGTATCACTGATAATTCAAATCAGGACACTCCTTCTGGCACTATTTGTTTAATGTCACACTTAGGAAATCTCATTTTATGGTGTTATATAAGACTACTATAAATAATGCTTTATATTTTATATAGAATTTCAATTAATCCTATCTATTATGTAAGGGTATTTTTATTTTTTTAATAGATAACTGATCTGGAGTAACTTGCTCAGGTTGGCGTCTGCCTCCAAGTTTTGGTCTCAGGCCTTTCTGCTACATCACATTTACTTACCTGTGATCTAAATTCATAGAGTTTACAACTGCTGGCATGAACTCCGGGTCATATTACCTTGAAAGGATCCAAACCTATTTTTTCACTCCATACACGTATATGTATATAAGCCCCAATGACAGTTGAAAACACTGAAAAGCTTGATAGATTGGTAACAATTTTTGTTACTTTAGAAAGTATGAAGACATTTAAGAAAGCAACGTGAGTTAATCTATTTTGCAGATTTTTAACCTGAAAAAATGATAATGTTGGCAGATTATGAACTAAAGTAGCACATACTTTCCTTACAGAAGTACAACTTTTAATATGGGAGTGTCCTAGTGGTGTTTCAAAAGTAGCATTACCAAAGGGTCAGTCTTCAAAGTCAGCCTAACAGTTAAATACTTACAGGAATTTAAACACAACTTGGGACACTCAGATGGGAATGCACTGCTTCTAATCTCCAAATCCATCATGTCTGATGTTTACTTTATTCCTTCATCAAACATCACCAGAGAGAAAAAAGTGAACAGTAAAGGAGACAGCAACCATAACTAAAGAGGTTGGGAATGCTTTACAAGTAAGGGTCAGTAGAGTCTTAAAGAATGAGTAAGATGACTAGGCTAGAATAGGAGCATGTCAGCTCGCAGGTTAAGAGAGCATGTCAGGAGCCTCTGAAAGTACAATGGCAAAAGCAAGCCAATAAATGGACAGCTCTTTGAGACTAGAAAATTTCACAACCTTTTGATTTTAGAGTTTTCTTTCTTTTTTAAACAACTTATTTTATGTGTATGAGTATTTCACCTGCATGTATGTGTGTGCATCATGCATGTGCCTGGTGCCTTTAGAGGTCAGAACTGTGCTGGATTATCACAAAATGGAGTAACAAATGGTTGTGAACCACTATATGGTGTTGGGAATCAAACCCAGGTCCTCTACAAGAGCAATAAGTACTCTTAACTGCTTAGCCATGTCTCCAGAGTTTTCTTGAATCTTGGAGTACCTATTAAACAATTTCTTTAAAAATAATGATGAATTGAGGATAGAGGGATGGCTCAGGCGTTAAGAATATTTGTGGCTCTTGCAAAGGATTGAGGTTCGATTACCAGCATCCACATGGAGTTAGAGTTGTGAAACTGGCTCCATAGTTACTAGAAATTCATGTGGTGTAGAGTACATACATACAGCAAAGTACCCATCACATAAAATGGAAAAAAATAATTTAAGCTAAGTACAGTGGCATGTCTTTAATGGGTACATGGTACAGTCTTTAATTTCAGCAGTGAAGAGTCAGAGACAAGTAGCCATCTATTAGTTAGAAGCTAGGTTGGCCAACAAAGAGAGTCCTGGGCCAGCAAAGGCTACAGAGTGCCAACATGTCTCAAAAAACAAGCAAATAAATAAAAATCACAAAAAAGAAAGAAAGAGAAAAAATTATGGAGAGGCCACTGGTAAAGCACTAAGTAAATGGAGAGTAAATATACTATACCCATGTTGTCTCAGTATAATTTTAACACTATTTTTACAGGAAATAGTTTTTCTCCATCAAAAATCTTCTTAAGGGATGGGGTGGGGTAACTGGGTGATAAGATTTTTATGTATTCAGAGTCATGGTTTAAAAATTTTTTTTCAGACAGTGTTTCATGTAGCTCAAGCTGGTCTTGAACTCATCATGTACCTGAGAACAACTGTGAACTTCTGTTCCTTCTACCTCTATCTCCTAAGTGGTGTGATTACAGAGGTGAGCCACCCCATGCCAATGAGATCCATAAATTTTGTTTTAGAGTTTTCTAGGAGCTACATTTTAAAAGTAAAAATGTGTGAAATTAAATGTAACAATATATTATACTTGTCTAATATCCAAAATATTATTTAAACATGCAATCTATTTTTAAATTCTCTGTGTATTGGTGGTTTGCCTGCATGTATAGCTGTATACTACATGCATGGAGTGCCTGAGGAGGCCAGAAAAGGGTGTCATGTATGCTTGAACTAGAATTATAGACTATAAAATGTATAGATTATAGAATTTCTATAGAATCATAGAAATACAGAATTATATTGGGAGCTACCATGTGGATGCTGAGAATTGAACCTGGGTCTTTTGAAAGAATAATCAGTGCTCGTAACTGCTGAGCTGCACTAGCTGTCTAATCCTGGACATAGAATCTATTTTTAAATTACTTTCTAAACTTTTTTAAGTGGGAGAGCACAATGTTTGAAATTCTGCCAGGGGCCAGCCCTGGCGTGGGTGAGAGAGGAGAGAAGTAGCTTCTTCTTCTTTCTTCTCCTCCTCCGTTTGGTTCTTCTTGAGGCAGCCCCTGTGCTACTGTAGCTGACCTGCAGTCAGCATCCTGGCTCTAAGACCAGCAAGGAGTTAAGTAAATAGCCTTGTGCTATCCTAAAAACTTCTGAGGGTAAGAGACTGCAGGCTAGGGTGATTAACACCTGCAGCCTAACAGCAGAGGATTAAGCAACGTGGACTTTGTTCTATCTCAGCTACCACTGCTGGGCTCTAGCTTATATCTGCTAGACTGAAGTCGAAGGAAGAAAAGACACTTAGTAAAGTTGCTATAGATTTTATTAAGTATAAAAAATATCCTATAAAGGCTATTTGAGGGAAAATGTGAAAAGTCCTGAGTGGGGAAGAAGAAAAGATTCTAACAAAGTAAAAATCCTAAGGGAGAAAAATCCTAGGCAGGGAGAAAAGGAAAGGAAAAGATGAAGTGCTCCTAACTAACTAACTAACTAACTAACTCACCCACTCATTCGCTCACTCACTCATTCACTCTAACTAACTCTATTCTAACTAACTCTATTCTAACTCACTAACTAACTAACTCTTTGTTTTCATCTTCAGTATTTATACATCTTTCAGAGTACATGGTCACACTTACAAGGTTCATCACAAGTTCACACCAAAATTCAAATCATAAATTGAAATACAAGTTTACAACACAGAATGTTTACATGAATATCCATTAGGAGTAATTATCTAGCTAGACATTCAGCACCTGTCTAGCTCCACAGGTTCGCTGAAAGGTTGAAACTATAAACTTAGTGAAGTTTTGTGTAGATAAACCCAGACAAATATTTTCTGTTCTCTCCTGATACCTGTAATAAATTGTGGATTCCCTTTAGTGACCTATGTAATTGTTTTATAACCTCTTGGAATGTGCTTTGAGCAGGAAAAGGCCCAGTTACTATCTCTCTTGGGGCAATTAACTGATAACACTCGGGAGACTGGCAGAGTTCTCATAGCAGTTTCGACTATGCCTGAGGGACTTAATTTCAGTCCCAATATAAAATAGCTTAGTAATCATTGATATGATTTTAGAAATTCTTATAGGATCATCATTAAGACTTAGGAAGTCATCTATTTGCCTATATAGTGTCACTACAAGACAGTACATCTTCGTGGATCTGCAGAGATCTGCTACAAAGGGTTGTGCTATTGCTTAGTGATAATTACATATGTGTAATAATAATATATGTGTAATAATAATAATAATAATAATGGGAAAAGCATACTAATAGCAGGAATCTTTCCTAAAATCATGTCCACCACAGCCTTGCTAATGGGGCACACTCATCACAGATTATATAATAATCCGAGGCAAGCATTTCAGGATGATCATCTGTTCATTATTAGCTTGTCCTATTATGGCTCCTGACAAAATTCAATATGTAGTTTACATTTACATGAAAGGACTTTAGTTCTGCATGTAGTCATGACAGACAGCAGGTGAGGCTAGAGAAGGAGTAGGAAGGAAGTTTTAATTCTTAGCATTCTGCATGACCCAAGCACCTATAACTTTCTCCTTCCTCCCAACTCTCCAAACCTAAGTCTGCTTCTCTGGAACTAGTCACAAGTTGTTTCCTTTTTTATAAGCTTGGTGCTGTGTCCACCTTGCATATATATGGTATGCCCACAACTTATAACCACACATAATCTAAGTAGAATGCCCAGTAAAAACCACTTTAGTAAATGTGAACACATGCTAGTTATAGTAGTACTGGTGTGTAGTCTTAGCACACAGTATGTGGGAGGTAAAGGCAGGAAGATTCATAGTTTTAGTCCTGTCTGGGTTTTGACACCAAGTCTTAAGTATACCAAAAGTAAAAATATATATATATATACAAAGGCATACCTTGCTCTGGATCTTGGCTTATTTTGTATCCATACCCTTTTCTTAACTTCTATTTTAGCATATTTGTTAAATCAGTAGATTTTTGTTAGTGGAAACATCATTTCCAAGCTGGGCAGTGCTGGTGCACACCTTTAATAACAGCATTGGGGACTGTAGAGGAAAGGAAACAGATCTGTTTGAATTCAAGGCCAGCCTAGACTACAGGGTGAGTTCCAGGACAGCCAGGCTACACAGAAAAACAAAAGCAAAACCAAAAACCAAACCAACAAACCAACCAATGAAAACACCATTTCTTAGATTATCATTAGTTAGTAGAACATCATGTCCTATAGACCAGTCAGAGAGGATGAATTAAAGTGACATGAACTACAAAGTAAGAGTTTAAACATTTGGTAAGTATTTCAAAGTTCAAGAATGTAAAGATGTAGAGCTGAAAAACTTTCCCTGGGTTAAATGTTACACAAGCAGCCTTTGTCCAAAATAGTTGTTCTCAACTCCTGTGTCACAACATTTTTGGAGGTTGAATGACACTTTCAGAGGGGTAGACAGAGACCACAGAAAAATAGAAACATTTACATTATGATTTATATTTTTAATGGTAGCAAAATTACGATTATAAAGTAGCAATAAAAGTTGACTGGGGGGTCACCACTACATATGGAATGTATTAAAGGATCTCAGCATTAGGAAGGTTGAGAACCATTGCTTTAAGAGTAATTACTATTGGGGGCCAATCTGTAGCCGCCTGCGGCCACAAGTCAACTGGGTTCACCTGAAAGGGGGGCTGGGAATGAAAGGGGACAGAGAATGAGAAGAGATAAAGCCAAGACAAAGTTCTCTGATCAAGGCTTGAAATTTAATAATTGGCTTTCACATATAAAGGGGAAGCCCCACCCCCAGAGTCTCTTCTCCGTTCAGCCCAGGGGCTGGGCAAGGAGATAGCAGTCCGGAAGGTGTCAAGGCTAGCTCAGCAGGCAGTCCATTCTTCTTAGCTCAATGTATTAAAGGGTTTCAGCATTAGGAAGGTTGAGACCCATTGCTTTAAGAGTAGTCATTATGTCCTAGTCAAAGCCCAAAAGATGGCTTTAAGAAGAAGAAAGAAAACACACAGGCAAGCAATAAGAAAGACGTTATTAAGATAAAATAATATCAACAGGTACAACTTAGTGTTACAGAGCAGAAAGTTTCACTAGAACCATAAGCACTGTGCACCTCTGAAAAATGAGGCCCCCATAGCAGGCTCTGGTGGCCAACTCACTCTTCTAAATCTTTGCCCACATAAACATGATAACAATTTTCTGAAACTAACCACAACCCTTCAGTTACATAAGTTAGTTGGGCTTATTTCCAGAACTTGACCTACTGTTCTGAATGTAAAAACAAATTTCAACTAACAAACACTGCTTTCATCCTAAGCAAATACCGTTGGCCTTCAGCAGGTTTGCAATTTGTAAAAGTAGCACACTTGCAAGGCTGTTAGTACTCTGTGTCTCTTTGAGATATGTACAGTTCAACAATTTCACAACACTCTACTGTGACTAAAAAAACTAACAGTCCAACATGTATAAAATGTAAGTTGTTTTTTTTTTTTTTTATCTTGCAAGAGAGATCTTCCAAATCTCTCTTTGTCCTTTGCAATTCTACAAGTAAAGGAAATTACAAAACCCTGAGTGGCATTTTTATAACTTTCTCTTTTACAAAACATAATTAAGTTAAACCTTTTTAAATTATTTATTTATTTGGGTATGTGTGCGGTGACCCTTGTGTGGAGGACTGAGGACAATTTTAGACTTCTGTTCCTTCAACACAGGTTCTGGGACTGAATTCAGGAGCTGAGATTGGGCAGGAGGTACATTTACATACTGAGCCTTCTATGCTCCTCACCACTTTTTAAAAATCTCCATTAAAACAGTATTTTAATATATAGCTGCCTGAGACATGGTACTGTAGGTACAACCTCATCTGCTTCTGGAACATACCTTCTATAAGCTGACTCTGAGGAACTTTCCCTCAAAGAAATTACTTGATAATGCTCATGAGTCTTAAAAAATCTTCAGCCCCAGCTGACCAGCAACTATTACTCTTGTAAGGCAAAGGATTACTTTGGTGGTTCTACTTTGGGTGGTTGCCCCAGCAAAGTAAATGTTTACTGGTCTCTTGTTTAATCACATCGATTTCTTCAGCTCCAGTTGACCAGACACCACAGATTCTTCACATAATTGGCCCAGTAGTGTCTTCACTTCCCTCTCAAACTTCACAAGCTATGCTTCCAGTCTGCACTGTTCTCGACATTTTAATTTTCCAAATGACTATGGAGCAGCTCACTGAGCTCTCAATACTCAATGGTTCTTCTAGCCCAGAGTTCCAAAGTCTTTCTCACATGCTTCCCAAACAACATGGTAAATTCTTTCTCAGCAATACACCACTATCCTGGTACCAATTCATCTTAATTAGGTTTACTGTTGCTATGATGACAAAACATAACCAAGCAACTTGAAGGAGACAGGCTTTATTTGACTTACCCATCTATATCATCATGCATTGTGATGCATGATGCAAGGAAAGTCAGGATAGGAACTCAAACAGGGCAGGAACCTGGAGAAAGGAGTTGACATGGAGTTCATGGAAGGGTACTGCTTCTTGTTTGCTCCTCTTGGCTTGCTCAGCCTGCTTTCTCATAGAACCCAAGACAAGCCACTGATGGCACCACTTACCATGAGCTAGGCCCTTGACCATCAATCTCTAATTAAGAAAATACCTTGTAGCCAGTTCCTATGAAGGCCTTTACTCAGTTGAGGTTCTCCCCTTTCAGATAACTCTACCTTGTGTCAATCAGGGCAACAACTCAAGACAGGAACCTGCAACAGAGGCTGAAGCAGAGGATATGGAGGAATATTGCTTCCTATTGGCTTCCTCTACATGGCTTGCTTACTGTTCTTTATTGTATAATCAAGGACAGTTAGGAGGTGGCACACCCATAGTGGGCTCAACTCTTTACATCTATCATTAATTGAGAAAATGTCCCACTGACTCTAATATAGGCCAATCTGATAAATCCTCAATTGAAGTTCCCTCTTCTCAGATGATGTAGCTTGTGTCAGGTTAACAAACAAAACAAACAAACAATAGAATGAATAAACGAACAAACAAAAAACCTAACCAGCAAAATTGGGATGAAGACAAGAGTAATAAAGCCCTGAAAAACTAAAACTAGCCAATGAGATATTCTTAAAAGTATTTAGTTACCATTTTGTGCTGGAAGTTATCCCAGCAAGCTGTAGCTGTAGATGTCAAAAATAACTTGCTGATTACCTAACAATTCTCATAATTAATTAAATGTAAATTTTATCTTCCATATCTTTATAATGTTTAACTTATTTTATCCTCCTAAAACATATAATAAAAATTTTCTTTTCCAAGATAATATTACTCAATGAATCATGTAGCTGTCCAACAGCTTAAGGTCAAGCAGGGATCTCCTTTGATCAAAGCTCAAAGTTTAATAATCAGGACAGTGCTTATAAAGGGAAAAACCACAAAACGCAGTCCCAGAGCAGGGTGTGACACAGGGTAGCAACAGCACAGCAGCCAATCAAGTAAGTTTTCATTTCTCGGTAACCACTATTTCCAGTAAGTCAAATCTTGTAGCTGAGCCAATGCAAATATATCTGTCCAGGCTGATCAGGCCTGTTGTGGCAAATGTTCAAGGTCTTCTTAGCCTGTTCAGGCTAAAGAGGTCACAGTATCACAGGTTAGTTCAGTTTACTTAGAACACTTGCCATTGGCTAAGAAAAATATGGCAGGGAATATTTATACCTCAGCCATCCATCAATTCCTACTTCTCTTAACATTTCATCAGAACTGGTTTTGCTTCATCAGTTCATCTGCAAACTGTGAGTAGAACAGAAAAGATTCAGATAATCCCAAGGTTCTCCCTTTCTGCATAATATATGCACAGTCTGTGTATGGTGGTGCATGATTCTAACCCAAACACACTGGAAGAATAAAAGGGTAGATCTCAGTGAGTTCCAGATAACCCTGATTTCTATATTGAGTCTCATGACAGCCAGAGCTATGTGATGAGACTTTGTCACAATATTTTTCTCACTAATGTTGTTTTCATCCTTTTCTTGAAAGGAAAAAATAAGTGAAAAAATAAGAAGACATATATTTATTTGCCTTCTCTTTATATAACCATTTTTCTTCCATCACAAAAATACTCTGATGTCTATTTCCAAAATGAGCCTTCTTCACTTCCACTTTCCACCCATTTTAGAGAATGAAATTCTACCCCCTCCTGTCACCCTACCTCTTTCCACCCTCTCTCTTCTCTCCTTCTCTCTCTTTTTTCTCTTCTCCCACATCCCTGTTGCCTCCTTCTCTTCTTTCTTATGAAACACAGCCTATTGTGACTGAACAAAATAAATAACAAGTGAAAATTTCCTTCAGAAGCGTTCAGACACTTCTATCCAGTAAGGTCAAGATAAAATACATAATGTGTATTTAGAGTGTGTAGAAGGTATTGTGGATAATAGGTGAGAAGTGACAGTGACTCACTTCTATTTCCTCTTTACTTCAGCAATATTCTCTATGAATGGACTCTCTATTGATCAGTGTTATACCCTGTCTATTCTTTTTAGCATACTTCAAGAGATAAATTAAGTTTTCATTTCCAATATCAATGTTATGTGTTATCTACCTCCACTAAAATAATAGTGTGTTTGTGTGTGTGTGTGTGTGTGTGTGTGTGTACACGCACATGCAGATGCAAGTTTTCTGTCTAGCCTTTCTATCTCCAACACCCTGTGGTCAGGATGGTTAGATTTGAGTTGTCAAGTAGGGAACTTTCAAGACAGGAGGGCCTCAATTAGATACCTTTAGTTGTGTTCTGCACCCACAGAGATTTACCCAGGTGACTCTAATGTAAGTGATTGTCTATATGATAGATGTTTGTAGAGATATTAGTTCAGTATTATAGTAATCCCAGTATAGGCAAGATCATCCATGCATATTGAGGCTAGCCTGACCTACATATTAAGTTCTGGGCCAGCCTACACTACATGGAAAGTGCTGTCTCACTTAGATTGTCCACATACCAAATTATGTTATTTATTAACATGTAATTAAGTGAACTCTTTATATTCAGATTTAATAAAATTGAATTTCCTAGAAACAGAGTTTTTAAAAACAAAAAAAAAAAAAAAAATTCAAGGTAATACCACTAGTGCTAAGGTAATAAAAGAACTGTTATCATTCCCCTACTACTTTGACCTTCAAGTAGAGAGTTCCTTGGAAGATCCAGACCAAACTCTGAATAGTTCAGATAAGTCTAATGATTGTTTGCTTTATATTTTTAGTTCCTTTATTATTTAGACTTCAGTTACATTTCTGACGTCAGATTCTTTGGGTGGAAACTGAAATTATGAAAAGTTTTATAAGAGACCTTAAAAATATAAGTGGGTAACCTATAAGACATACACACATTGGTGTTAGTAATTTTAAGTAGCCACTCAGTAGCTAAGTCACAGAAGCATCATTTAGAGAGTGCAGGTTATTCAAATGCTACATTAAAGACAAAAGGCACACCATAAATAAATAAGTTCTCATTTTTAAGAATGAAAACATGCAGGTAATAAAAATAAAAAATATTCTAGATTAAATGCATAGACTCTGTGACCAAATTTTTGTTATGAAAACTTCTGAGGGGGTGGCTAGCACTGTGACTTTTGATAATTTGGTTGACATCTGAGTAACCCCATTTCCCCATCTATATGTTTAGAACTATGATAATCCTTCTCACATGGAATTATAGGAAAATATATTCAATGTATTACTACTTGTTTCCTCATGTAGAGTCAGATGAATTATGGCTGCAATAAAGTATTATAAGATTTAGTTAACACCATTGATGTTATTTGTTTCTTTAGAGTAAATATTTGTACAAATAAGATGCTTGAATGGTGCTTGGCACTTATTCACTTCTTAGTAATTAGTGTTTAGGATTGCAATAAATACTTAATTCACAAAATAAATTCTGTGTTTTTACTTCTAGGAGAATAATTATGGACAATAAATATTTGCTTAACTTTAAAGGATATAATTTTGCGAAAAGTGTTGTGAATATTGAGGCTGTAGAAAAAATGGAAGATTTTGAAATTAGAGATGATGATGTCTTCATCATCACATACCCAAAATCTGGTAAGTGCCATCAATGTCTCCTTTGGTTTAGTACTATGTGTGTAAAACAGGTTCCTGTCCACTCACCAAGAGGAGAAAAAACACATTCACATAAGAATTTATGATCAGATAAAATGTAAATGAAACTTCCATCTCTAGGACAGAAGGCCACTTTCAGTGCATATACTGTACACTATGATGGCAAGTAGGAATGTAATGGGAATGAAATGTGCAGCATAGGGCCAAGAGCAGACACTTGTTCAGCACTGACCTGTTCTGGCTGACAGGAATAATACAGTTTGAAATAGTTTCTTCTGAATACAAATGCTTCATGATTTAGTATGAATTTTAAACTGAATATCATTTACATTAAATTATTCCACAGAAACTGATATCTACTCAACACAGTTTAAGAAGCATGTATAAAGTCGAGTATTTCCTCCTGGCCCCAGGCCACTGGAATAATGGCTCAGAGACTCAAAAATATATCCACAAATGCCTTGGCCATAAGCTATGGTTAGTTCCTTGATTAGAGCATGACTTAATATACCATTTATTTGAATCTAAGTTCTACTACATGACTGGTTACCTCTGTTCAACTCCCATGCTTTAGGTCTTCTCCATGTTTCTGGACTCTTTCCTCCCACCTGCATGTCTTCCTCTATCTCTGTACCAGATTTCCAAGCTTCTATTACTTTGGATGACATACATTCATGACCCATATGACAGTTCTTTCTACATCTTCTTCATTTCATGGGAAACTTTTACCTGAGTCATTATTATTATAGAAGAATATATCCTTAAGATCTATTTGTTTACAGTCCTTTAGGGAATGATTTCATTGTTCACACAGCCACAGCAGTGGAAGTTTTGTGCTGTAATTGTCCAACCATAATTCAATTGTGAATATTAAGCTCTACATCCTAAGTAGTTTTAATTCATTTATAAAGAGGAGTTTTATTTGGCACTTAAAGGTCTAGCATCCTTTTTTGTATTCAGCATTAACATTTTCAAAAGCTAAAGATTCAATTAAATTTTCTCTAGCAGTTGGATCTTATATTGCTGTTTTGAGAGCTGTAGTTAGTTTTTGTAAAAAAGTTTATTTGAACCCTGGGTAATCTTTGTATACAACTAAGTTTTTCCCTTTTGTTCCACCTGGTCCCAAACACTTAAAGCTATACTTTATGATACTGTTCCAGGACATTTTTGTAGGACATCACAATCAAGGGTAACGTGTACTCTTAATTTAGAATATAGACCTTCAATTAGTAATTGATTCTTGATAATATCAATGCTTCTAGTCCTATTTTGTTGCTCCATGATTGAAGCCTCATCTTTCTAGAATATCAGCCACTTTAATTGAGGGTGAGGCCATAGGATGTCTATTATTAAATCTCACCAATCTTTTGGAGTTATAAGATTATGTGGCCCAGTTATTAAGTATCTGTTTCATCTATGTTGAATGTAGGCCATAATTTGTTATTGCTTCCTTAAATCTTTTAAAATCCTGTGCTTCTATAGGTTGACATTTGAATTCTCAATAAGGTTGTGGGTTTCTCTCATCTCCTGATAATTCCTTTATCAAGGTTGGGAAAATCATTTTAAGTTTCTTAACAGATATAGATTACCCTGAAGTCTTGTTACAAGATGGTGTAGGATGTTCTGACCTTGCTTCCTCTTTTTCTTAGTGTTTGTTTCAATTTTATTTAGACATATTTGTAAACTTTCAGCCTTTCCTGTGTCACTATCATCTTTGTATCTTTTTTTTTTTTTTTGGTTTTTCGAGACAGGGTTTCTCTGTGTAGCCCTGGCTGTCCTGTCCTGGAACTCACTCTGTAGACCAGGCTGGCCTCGAACTCAGAAATCTGCCTGCCTCTGCCTCACAAGTGCTGGGATTAAAGGCGTGCGCCACCACCACCCGGCTTATCTTTGTATCTTTTTAATTCTTTTGTTTATCCATCCATCCATTGATAAATTCATTCACTTTACATTGCAATATCACCCCAATCTTCCAGGACCCCCTTTACACAGCTCCTCCCTCTGCTCCCCTGTCCCCTTCTTCTTTGAGAACGGGAACTCTCCTGCCCAGCATATCACCCTACACTGGCAGATCAAGATACTGCAAGATTAGATGTATTCTCTTCCACTGAGGCCAGACAACACATCTAAGTTAGGGAAACAGGATCCACAGGCAGGCAACAGGTTGAGGGGCAACTACCACTCTAGTTGTGGGACCTACATGAAGACCAAGATGCATATCTGCTGCATATGTGCAAGAAGCCTAGTTCTAGCCCATGCTCACTTTTTGGTTGGTAGTTCAGTGTCTGGGAGATCATAAGGGTTCAGTTTAGTTGACCTATTCCTCTGTTCCTGTGGAGTCTCTATCATCTTTGGGTTCCTCAGTTCTACTTTCAGCTGTTCCATAAGATTTCTTGAGCTCCATTTGATGATAGGCTGGGGGTCTCTGCATCTGTTTCCATTGGCTGCTGGTGAGGACTCTCAGAAAACAGTTATGCTAGGTTCCTGTCTACAAGAATAACAGTATCATTAATAGTGTCAGGAATTGGTTTTTGCTCATTTGTGCAGGTTTCAAGTTGTCCAGTCCTTCTGTCTCTGCTCCATCTTTGTCTCAATATGTCTTCTATGGCCAGTGGTTTTGTGGGTTGCTGCCAATAACACTCCACTGGGAGTACTGCTTGGCTACAGAAGGTATTCATTTCAGTCTTCATGTCCCTGAACTGCTAGGAGTCTCAGGTAGAATTACTCTCAGACTCCCTGGGGCCTCTCCATGTCCCAGGTTGCTGGCACATTCTAGAGATAGCCCACTGTCCAGTGCTGATTTCTATTTTCTCTCCTCTCCTCTTCCTACACCTGATCCCACTGCCCCATTCCCTTCTTCATCTGTTCTCCCACCCAGATGCCTCCATCCATCTACCTCCAATATCTATTTTATCCCCTTCTGAGAGAGACTTAGGCATCGTCTCTTGGGCCTTCTTCATTATTTGTCTTCATTGAGTTTGTAGATTATAGCATGGGTATCCTGTATTTTATGACTTATACCCACTTATTACATACCATGTCTGTCATTTGTGGGTCTTGGTTACCTCATTCAGGATGACAATTTCTAGTTACATCCATTTGCCTGCAAAATTCTTGATGTCCTTATTTTTTTTTTATTAGATATTTCATTTACACTTCAGATACCATCCCGTTTCCCCATTTCCCCCCCTTAGAAAACCCCTATCCCATGCCCCCTTTTCCTTTTTGCATTTATACATTGTTTTAAGAAATGTTAATCATAGGCTTTATAAGTTTGGTATTGTTCAATCAGAGGTGTAACCCACTACCCAACCTAGATATATCAACTATCTTTGACTGGTGGAGATACATGAACATCTGCTTCCCTGTCTCCCCCCTCTATCTCTCTTTCATCACCTAGCTTCTCCTCTCCTTCTTTTTCTCCTCTTCTTACTCCTTTTCTTCCTCTCAGTACTCCTCCTACCTTAGCTCCTCCTACACATCACCATTCCTGTTAAAATGAAACTTTTCTCTCAAAATACAATTAGAGCATAATTATGCCTATTTGTACCAGTGAGGTACAAGATAGTCCTAATACCCAGTGCATCCTTTTGTTGACTAACCAGCACCTCTGTCATCTATCCTAACTAAAACACTTAGTTCTGAACCTGGCTTTTTCCTTGGCTTTAGGATGAATGTCAGCTGATGACCATACACTCAGATCTTTTCTCTCGAAGTAAATAGCCAGGATTGGCTATGAGGCTATAAGTTTTCAACCCCATCAGAAATCCAGAATGACTGAGTTGACTATAATTGTGGGAAGCACAAAGCATAACTTCTAAAACTTAGCCAATTTATAGAGACCTCTGAACACCTGGACACTCGCTCTACTTCAAAACGTTGGAGCATCTGTTCTTCTGCCTTCTGGCCCAGGATCATCTGACAGACCTTAGTGCTGCAGAATTATTAAGGGCTGATTACTCTGTCTAGGCAGATATAATCAGTCGACTATTCTGCAAGTGTGTCCTTTTCTGGACAGTAATTTGTCTGTAGAAGGAAAGTGGCAATTCTTGCCTAGTGGCTGTCTCACCACAACTGGAGTAACTCCAAGGATGCTCAATTTCTTCTTAGAATTTAACATAGGAAGCTGTCCGGAGCAGACAGGTCTCTAATGAAAATGAACATTAATACTGAAATGTTTGTCATGTCAATTCTAAGGATTTCTGATGTTTTGAAAACCAGCTATCCATGTAAGGTAATCTGGACTGTTGCCTGTTAACTCCACTCAGCTATTTCTAAATAAAACATAGAGAACACCCTTATAATAAACTCCAAGTCATGAATTTGCTATAGTCCCTTAACTCACAGGCTGACCATCTCAAATCAGTTAAAAAAGTTAAAGAAGGACTGGGTCTAAGCTTTGTATTCCTAAATGTCTTATACTGGTACAATGCCTATGAGAGTAACAATATTCATCTCACTCTTATATCACTAAGAAGCTCATGCCAATGAAAACCTTAAAATTTGTAAACAAAGTAAATTGGTGCCATTTAAGAATTTATATCTTCATCTTGATATTAATTATACAGATTTCTACTAATAGGTTATGGCTATGCAATAAACCCTAGCTAATCCTCTCTATTCCGACAAAACCACTACTTTTCCCTAGGGAGACAGCCCAACATTTACCACCTTAGTCCCCATGCCCAGGGAATAGGGGCGCTGACTCATCATTAGCTTCTTCAAGCTGATTATGGGCGTTGAGATATTAGAAGAGGAGTGGGGGGGGGAGCAAGTTGACAATCCTCTGATGCTGTGTCTTCGCTGCCTCCAGATGGAATTCACAGACCTCAGAGGTTTGAGCAGGTCTGCCCAGCTTGCTTGTTGAGATACACCAAGGCTAATCATTCTGCAATATACAATTCTCAAAACAAATTTTAGTATCAAGATAGTTTTTTTTTTTTTTAAGAGGGCTGACATTTTATTAAGAATGTTGGTTCTAACCGCTTTTCTATTTTTTCCCTCTTTTATTGGATATAATATTTACATTTCAAATTTTATCCCCTTACCATATTTCCCCCACCACCCAGGAACCCCTTATCCCATCCCCCCTCCTCCTGCCTCTATGAAGGTGTTTACCCACCTACCCCCAGCCTCCCTCCCCACCCTCAGATTCCCCCCCCCCTCAGTGCTCAGCCTTCAGGGTACCAATGATCTTGTCTCCCACCTATGCCCAACAGGGCCATCCTCCCCTACATATACAGCTGGAGTCATGTGTCTCTCCCTATGTGCACCTGGGCTGGTGGTTTAGACCCTGGGGAGCTCTGGCTGGTTGGTATTCTTGCTCTCCTCACAGGGCCACCAGCCCGTATGGTTCACGGTTCCTTCAATTTACTCTCTAACTCCTCCATTGGGAACTTTGATCAGATTAATGGATAGCTGTGGGTATCTGTCTCTGGGTATGTCCGACTCTGAGAGACCTCTAAGGAGACAGCCTTATCAGGCTGCTGTCAGCTTTCCCATCCTGATATCCCTATCAGCGTCTATTTTTGGTGACTGCCTATGGAATGAATACCCAGACACAATGGTCTCCCTACAACCCCCCCCTTCAGATTCTGACCCACACTTTGTCTCCATATTTGCTCCCTTGGTTATTTAGTTACTCCTTCTAAGAAAGACCTAGGCATCCTCACTTGTTCTTTCTTCTTCATGAGCTTCGTGTCGTCTGGTAGTTGAATCTTTGTTGTTTCAAACTTTTGGGCTAATCTCCACTTATCAGTGAGTAAATACCATGTGTGTTCTTTTGTGATTGGGTTACCTCACTCAGGATGATATTTTCTAGATCCATCCATTTACCTAAGAATTTCTCGAATTCATTATTTTTAATAGCTGAGTAATATTCCATTGTGTAAATGTACCACATTTTTTGTATCTATTCCTCTGTTGAAGGACATCTGGGTTCTTTCCAGCTTCTGGCTATTATAAATAGGGCTGCTATGAACATAGTGGAGCATATGTCTTTGTTATTTGTTGAGGCATTTTCTGGGTATATACCCAGAAGTGGTATAGCTGGGTCCTCAGGTAGTGCTATGTCCAATTTTCTGAGGAACCGCCAGACTGACTTCCAAAGTGGTTGTACCAGCTTGCAACCCCACCAACAATGCAGGAGTGTTCCTCTTTCTTCACATCCTCGCCAGCATCTACTATCACCTGAGTTTTTGATCTTAGCCATTCTGAGTGGTGTGAGGTGGTATCTCAGTGTTGTTTTGATTTGCATTTCCCTGATGACTAAGGATGTGGAGCATTTCTTAAGGTGCTTCTCGGCCATTCGAGTTTCCTCAGTTGAGAATTCTTTGTTTAGCTCTGTACCCCATTTTTTAATGGGGTTATTTTGTTGTTTGGTGTCTAATTTCTTGAGTTCTTTGTAAATATTAGATATTAGCCCCCTATCAGATGTAGGATTGGTAATGATCTTTTCCCAATCTGTTGGTTGCCGTTTTGTCTTGTTGACAGTGTCCTTTGCCTTACAGAAGCTTTGCAATTTGATGAGGTCCCATTTGTCGATTCTTGATCTTAGAGCATAAGCCATTGGTGTTCTGTTCAGGAACTTTTCCCCTGTGCCTAGGTATTCGAGGGTCTTCCCCAACTTCTCTTCTAATATTTTCAGTGTACCTGGCTTTATGTGAAGGTCCTTTATCCACTTGGAGTTGAACTTTGTGCAAGGAGATAAGAATGGATTAATTTGCATTCTTCTACATGTTGACCTCCAGTTGAGCCAGCACCACTTGTTGAAAATGCTGTCCTTTTTCCACTGGATGAATTTAGCTCCCTTGTCAAATATCAAGTGACCATAGGTATGCGGGTTCATTTCTGGGTCTTCAATTCTGTTCCATTGATCGTCCTTTCTGTCTCTGTACCAATACCAAGCAGTTTTTATCACTACTGCTCTGTAGTACAGTTTGAGGTCCGGAATGGTGATTCCCCCAGAGGTTCTTTTATTGTTGAGAATAGTTCTCGCTATCCTAGGTTTTTTGTTATTCCAAATGAATTTGTAAATTGCTCTTTCTATCTCTATGAAGAATTGATTTGGAATTTTGATGGGTATTGCATTGAATCTGTAGATTGCTTTTGGCAGGATAGCCATTTTTACTAAATTAATCCTGCCAATCCAGGAGCATGGGAGATCTTTCCATCTTCTGAGATGTTCTTCAATTTCTTTCTTGAGAGACTTGAAGTTCTTGTCATACAGATCTTTCACTTGCTTTGTTAGAGTCACTCCAAGATAATTTATTTTATTCGTGGCTATTGTGAAGGGTGTCATTTCCCTGATTTCTTTCTCTGCCTGTTTATCCTTTGAGTAGAGGAAGGCTACTGATTTGTTTGAGTTGATTTTATATCCAGCCACATTGCTAAAGTTGTTTATCAGGTTTAGGAGTTCTCTGGTGGAAGTTTTAGGTTCACTTAAGTATACTATCATATCATCTGCAAATAGTGAAATTTTGACTTCTTCCTTTCCTATCTGTATCCCTTTGACTTCCTTTTGTTGTCTAATTGCTCTAGCTAAGACTTCCAGTACTATATTGAATAGGTAAGGTGAGAGTGGGCAGCCTTGCCTAGTCCCTGATCTTAGTGGGATTGCTTCAAGTTTCTCTCCATTTAGTTTGATGTTGGCTACTGGCTTGCTGTATATTGCTTTTACTATGTTTAGATATGGGCCTTGTATTCCTGATCTTTCCAAGACTTTTAACATGAAGGGATGTTGAATTTTGTCAAATGCTTTCTCAGCATCTAGTGATATGACCATGTGGTTTTTCTCTTTGAGTTTATTTATGTAGTGGATTACATTGATGGATTTCCGAATATTGAACCATACCTGCATTCCTGGGATAAAGCCTACTTGATCTTGATGGATAATTGTTTTGATGTGTTGTTGGATTCGGTTTGCGAGAATTTTATTGAGTATTTTTGCATCAATATTCATAAGAGAGATTGGTCTGTAGTTCTCTTTCTTTGTTGGGTCTTTCTGTGGTTTAGGTATGAGTGTAATGGTAGCTTCATAGAATGAATTGGGTAGTGTTCCTTCTGTTTCTATTCGATGGAATAACTTGAAGAGGATTGGTATTAGGTCTTCCTTGAAGGTCTGAAAGAATTCTGCACTGAAACCATCTGGCCCCGGACATTTTTTGGTGGGAAGATTTTTAATGACTGTGTCTATTTCTTTAGGCGTTATGGGACTGTTTAGGTGGTTTATCTGCTCCTCGTTTAACTTTGGTACCTGGTATCTATCTAGAAAATTGTCCATTTCCTCCAGATTTTCCAATTTTGTTGAGTATAGGCCTTTGTAGTAGGATCTGATAATTTTTTTTAATTTCCTCTGTTTCTGTTGTTATGTCTCCCTTTTCAGTTCTGATTTTATTAATTTGAATGCTGTCTCTGCGCCCTTTGGTTAGTCTGGCTAAGGGTTTGTCTATCTTGTTGATTTTCTCAAAGAACCAGCTCCTGGTTTTGTTGATATTTTGTATAGTTCTTTTTGTTTCGACTTGGTTGATTTCAGCCCTGAGTTTGACTATTTCCTGCCGTCTACTCCTCTTGGGTATACTAGCTTCTTTTTGTTCTAATGCTTTCAGGTTTGCTGTCAAGTTGTTGATGTATGCTCTTTCCACTTTCTTTTTGTGAGCACTTAGAGCTATGATTTTTCCTCTTAGTACTGCTTTCAATGAGTCCCACAAGTTTTGATATGATGTGTCCTCATTTTCGTTTAAATCTAAAAAGTCTTTAATTTCTTTCTTAATTTCTTCCTTGACCAAGTTATCATTGAGTAGAGCATTGTTCAGTTGCCAAGTGTATGTCGGTTTTCTGATGTTTTTGTCCATGTCAAAGACAAGTCTTAATCCATGGTGGTCTGATAAGGTGCTGGGGATTATTTCAATCTTTTTGTATCTGTTGAGGCCTGTTTTGTGACCAATTATATGGTCTATTTTCGAGAAGGTACCATGAGGTGCTGAGAAGAAGGTGTATTCTTTTGTTTTAGGATGAAATGTTCTATAGACGTCAGTTAAGTCCAATTGGTTCATAACTTCTGTTAGTTTCATTGTGTCTCGATTTAGTTTCTGTTTCCATGATCTGTCCAGAGCTGAGAGTGGGGTGTTGAAGTCTCCCACTATTATTGTGTAGGGTGCAATGTATGCTTTAAGTTTTAGTAAACTGTCTTTTATGTATGTGGGTGCCCTTACATTTGGGGCATAGATGTTGAGAATTGCAAGTTCCTCTTGGTACATTTTTCCTTTCATGAATATAAAGTGTCCTTCTTTATCTTTTTTGATTACTTCTGGTTGAAAACTGATTTTATTTGATATTAGAATCGCTACTCCAGCTTGTTTCTTGGGACCATTTGCTTGGTAGATTGTTTTCCAACCTTTTACTCTGAGGTAGTGTCTGTCCTTTCCACAGAGGTGCGTTTCCTGAATGCAGCAAAATGTTGGGTCCTGTTTACGTATCCAGTCTGATAGTCTATGTCTTTTTACTGGAGAATTGAGTCCATTGATATTAAGAGATATTAAGGAAAAATGAGTGTTGTTTCCTGTTATGTTTGTTATTGGCAGTGGAGATATGTTTGTGTAGCTACCTTCTTTTACAGTTTTTGGAAGATTACTTTCCTGCTTTTTCCAGGTTGTAGTTTCCCTCCTTGTGATGGAGTTTTCCACCAATTATCCTTTGAAGTGCTGGGTTTGTGTTGAGATACTGTGTAAATTTGGATTTGTCATGGAATATTTTGGTTTCTCCATCAATAATGATTGACAGTTTTGCTGGGTATAGTAGTCTGGGCTGACATTTATGTTCTTTTAGGGTCTGTATGATATCAGTCCAGGATCTTCTGGCTTTTATGGTCTCTGGTGAGAAGTCTGGTGTAATTCTTATAGGTCTGCCTTTATATGTTACTTTGCCTTTTTCCCTTACTGCTTTTAGTATTTTTTCTTTGTTTTGTACATTTGATGTTTTGACTATTATGTGGCGGGAAGTATTTCTTTTCTGGTCTAAACTATTTGGAGTTCTGTAGGCTTCTTGTATATTTATGGACATCTCTTTCTTTAGGTTAGGGAAGTTTTCCTCTATAATTTTGTTGAGAATATTTACTGGTCCTTTAAGTTGGGAGTCTTCCCCCTCATCTATTCCTATTATCCTTAGGTTTGGCCTTCTCATTGTGTCTTGGATTTCTTGTATATTTTGGGTTAGTAGCTTTTTGTATTTTGCATTTTCTTTGACAGTTGTGTCAATGTTTTCCATGGTATCTTCTGCACATGAGATTCTCTCTTCCATCTCTTGTATTCTGTTGGTAATACTTGTATCTATGACTCCTGATCGTTTTTTTAAGTTTTCTATCTCCAGGGTAGTCTCCCTTTGTGATTTCTTTATTGTTTCTACTTCCGTTTTCAGATCCTGCATGGTTTTGTTTAATTCCTTCTCCTGTTTGGTTGCATTTTCTTGTAATTCCTTAAGGGATTTTTGTGTTTCCTCTCTAAGGGTTTCTATCTGTTCTTTGAGAGTGTTATTTATGTCTTTCTTAAAGTCCTCTATCATCATCATGAGAAGTGATTTTAATTCTGAATCCTGCTTTTCTGGTGTGATGGGGTGTTCAGGGCTTGCTATGATGGGGGAACTGGGTTCTGATGATGCCATGTAACTTTGGTTTCTGTTGCTTATGTTCTTGCGCCTGCCTTTTGCCATCTGGTTAATTCTAGTGCTACCTGTACTTGCTGTCTCTGATTGAAGCCTGTCTTTCCAGTTGTCTCGCTTTTGTTTGGTCTTCTAGGAGTACAGATGTCTTTGTGATTTTTTTCCAGCTGTTCTGATTACAGTGGTATCTCTAGGATGCCTCAGGATATGGTGCCTCCAAGGTAGCAGTCCAGCTAGATGTCTGCTGTTCTGGGTGCAGTGTTTCCTCTTGGATATCTCAGGGTATGTTGTCTGACACTGTGAGTTCAGTTGTTCCTCTGTGGCTCTGGGTTGAGCGGACCTTCCAGTATGTCTCAGGTGGAATCCGGGGTCCACACAACTGCAGACCTGGTAGAGGTCTGGTCTGGGACTCAGACCCTGCAGGCCTCAGACCGGAGGGGGGGCGAGCAGCAGAAGGAGCGTGCTATTGCTGGCTATGGGTTCTATGGATCCCCCAGAATGTGTCTGGGGGGCTTCTGGGTGCACTTACCTGCAGGCCTCAGACTGCAGGAGGGGCGAGCGGTGGAAGGGGCGTGCTAGCGCTGGCTATGGGTTCTATGGATCCCCCAGAATGTGTCTGGGGGGCTCCTGGGTGCACTTACCCGCAGGCCTCAGACTGCAGGAGGGGCGAGCGGCAGAAGGGGCGTGCTAGCGCTGGCTATGGGTTCTATGGATCCCCCAGAATGTGTCTGGGGGGCTCCTGGGTGCACTTACCCGCCGGCCTCAGACTGCAGGAGGCGATGTCCTTATTTTTAAAAGCTGAGTTTTATTTTATTGTGTAAATGAACCACATTTTTTATCCATTCTTCAGTTGCAGGACATCTGGCTTATTTGCAGTTTCTGGCTATTATGAATATAGCTGCTATGAATATAATTGAGCAAGTGTCCTTCTGGGATTGTGGAACATCATTTAGGTATATGCCTAGGAGTGATATAGCTGTGTTTTGAGGTACAACTATTTCCAATTTTCTAACACACTGCCAAATTGATTTCCAGAGTGCTCATACAAGTTTGCACTCCCACCAACAGTGAAGGAGTGTTCCCCTTGCTTTATATCCCCATTCCTGTTCCTTGAAACATGTGCTGTTTTTTTAGTTTTTATGTTAGTAACTCTGAAGCATGTAAGGTGAAATCTCAGAATCATTTTGATTTGTGTTTCCATGGTGACTAAAGACATTGAACATTTTTTAAGTTTTCTGGCCCATTAGAGATTTCTCTGTTGAGATCTCTGTTTAAGTCTGTACCTATTTTTAATTGGGTTACTTGGGTTGCTGGGTTATTTTGGGTTGTTAGTATCTATCTTCTTGAGTTCTTTATATATTTTAGATATTAGCCCTCTGTCAGATATAAAATTGGTGAAAATGTTTCACTAATTTGTAGGCCATCATTCTGTCCTTTAAGCAGTGTTCTTTGCCTTACAGAAAAATTTCACTTTCATAAGGATGCCTTTATTAGTTGTTGAACTTAGTGCCTGATCTATGGTTGTTCTGTTCAGAAAGTTGTCTCCGACACCAATGAGTTCAAGGCTACTCCCTACTTTCTGTTCTATTAGGTTTAGTGTATCCAGTTTTACTTTGGGGTCTTTGATCTACTTGGACTTTAGTTTTGTACAAAGTAATAAATATGGATCTATTTACATTCCTCTACTTGCAGAATTCCGCTAGACCAGCACCATTTCTTGAATAGGTTCTCCTTTTTCCATTGCATGGTTTTGAATTCTTTGTCAAAAATTGGGTGTCTCTAGCTATGTGGGTTAATTTCTAGGACTTCAGTTCAATTCCATTGATCAACCTGTCTGTTTCTATACCAATACCATGGAGTTTTTATAACTATTTATCTGTACTATAACTTGAAGTCAGAGATGGTGAACTATAATATTTCCAGAAGTTGTTTGTTTTTGTTTGTTTGTTCAGGATTGTTTTAGCTATTCTGGGTTTTCTTGTCTTTCCATATAAGGATAAGAATTGTTCTCTCAAAATATGTAAAGAATTGTGTTGAAATTTTGATGGGAATCATGTAGATTGCTTTTAGTAAGATGTCTGTATTCTCCATGTTAATCATACCAATCCATGAACATGGAAGCTCTTTCAAACTTCTGATACTTTCTTCAATTTCTTTCTTCAGAAACTTGAAGTTCTTGTTGCACAGGTCTGTCACCTGTTTGGTTAGAGTTACACCAAGATATTTCATATTATTTGTGGCTATTACAAGGGGTGTTTTCTCCCTAACTTCTTTCTCAGTCCATTTGTCATTCATACAAAGGAGAGCTACTGACTTCATTGAGATAATTTTGTGTCTAGTCACTTTGCTGAAGTTGTTTATCAGCTCTCAGAATATTCTGATAGAATTTTGTTGGGTCTTTTATGTATACTATCATATCATCTGTGAATTGCAATACTTGGACATTTTCCTTCACAATTTGTATCCCCTTGATCTGTTTTAGTTGTCTTAGTGTATTAATTAGGAATTGAAGTACTATATTGATGAACTACAAGGAAGTCTCAGAGAATATTACCACTGCCTGTGATGCACAGTATAAGGGGACACAATATACGAAATTAATATATTCCTGAAGATTAAGAAAAAATGTGCCATTCGGCTCCAAACAACAGTAATATATAAATGCTACTGACCCTGGTGTAAGTTTAGCACAATATATACATGTAGGGTTTAGTAAGAATACATCTATTGACATCTACAAATTGTATCACTCTAAGAGTAATTTAAAGTACTACAAAAAGACTTTCCATTGAACAGAAAATACAGACTAATTATAGGAATAATTTGAATAATCACTATCAAGAATTCAGGAAAAAAATTTTCTATACAATTTAAAAGTGAAATCAGAGTTGTTGTTTTTAAAAGAAAATCCCAATCATTCAATTTTACCAAATCAAGACTCAAGAGACAGATGATGGGTTAAAAGCCTGCCTAGCTTAGAGAGACAGAGAAAGAGAAAGAACCCACCCAGCTGACATTCCTCCTCAATCAACATCCCAAAAGGAGAGTCTGCTTTCTTTCTCTACATTGTCTTAAAAACCCTTCAGATCAAGTGATCCTCTTTTCTACTTCCTGTGTCTCTCTATTTGACCTCTTGATTTCATCCACTCTCTATGTTTTTTTCTATGTTCACTCCCTGTCAAACAGCTGCTTGTTAACCTACAGTTGACTTTATTTCATCTTGTTTACAATTATCACAAAGTTCTAGGATTAAAGGTAGGTGCTAAGATAGAGCCACAGCACAACCAGAGACAGATGTTTCTAGAATACAATCTCACTATGTGATCAAATATCCTTCAACACAGGACCTTTGTATATATCTTTTCTAGTCTTATCTAATTATACAGAAAAACAAATCAAAAACTCCCCATGTGCATTATACATGGAGTATAATGTAGTATACATGGAGTGTTTTTAAAAAGGATCAATGACTTTGTGATGGATGAAATTACCATGAAAATTTATCATTTAAACCCACCTAAGTATTGTTATGTATTTTCACAGGTACCATCTGGACTCAGCAGATCCTCAGCTTGATTTATTTTGAGGGTCACCGGAACAACACTGAAAACATATCAACAATGGATAGAGCACCATTCCTTGAGTACAATATTCATAATTTAGACTATGCCAAAATGTCATCACCTCGCATCTTCTCTTCCCACCTTCCATATTACTTAGTTCCAAAAGGTCTCAAGGAAAAAAAGACTAAAGTATGTAAGACAGCTTATTATTTTTGCATAGATAAAATACTTTAATTATTGGATAATATCATTAATTCATAATTTTTTCCTGAGCATTCTTCTGCCAGCTACCCAAGAATTTTGTCATGAATGGAACTGCAGAGCCACAAGTAGCAGAGTACTCAACTGATGGAGGTGGTGTTGTATTTCTGGAGAAAATGAATAATCGTGTATTGCTGAAATCAGCAAAGGATGAGTTCTGATGTTTTCCTTTAGTAACTTGACACATCAGGCTTAAATTTTTGTCAGTGTGGTAGTTATTGGATGATGTCTCACACTGGTTTTAATTTGCATATCTGTACTCAATAATGAGATAAAATCTGTTTGATATTTATTAGCTATGATCAGTTATGATTCTGTGAAAGGGCTCTACTATGTGTTTAGATTTTTCATTACTATAACTTTAGTATAATTTTTTACTGAATTTAATTCTGTCACTTTTGGATATTAATATAGTTATGCTTGTGACCTTTCTAATGCTTTATAAATATTTATAAATTTGTGCTTTATTTGATTAGAATATTTTTATTTATAGTATCCATCATATTGACTTTTTAAAAATATAAATTCATTACTTAACTATTTTTATCATATTTTTATTATTTAAACCACTTTAAATTAAATATATTTTGTCCATATTCTACCTCTTTCCCAAGTCCTTTCAGATCTTTTACCCATTCCTACCACCCAACTTTAAGTTCTTCTAAAAAAAAAAAAAAACCAAGCAAAACCCTAATATAATATCAAGACTCTATTTAAGAAATTGTTCCTTTTTTCAAGACTAGAACTATATCAATTATTGATCTAATACTGGTAGTATACTTGTTAATGATTATTCATTTCCCACATCCTTCCAGATGGTCTCCATAATCCTATACTTCTTACTTTAAGTTCTTTCTCAAAAGAAAAACACAAATAAAAACCTATTAAAATGACACCTCACTTAAGAAATCTTTCCTTACTTCAAGACTAGAAATATGTTTAATGCTGTTAATATACCTATTAGTTATTATGCATAATAGTATGAGAGAATTTAAAATTTATTATTAATTAATTAATATGAAAAATACTGTTCCCCCTCCCATTTCCCCCATCACAGAGTTCCTTCCCATCCCTTTTCCCCTTCTCCTTTGAGAGGGTGGCCTCATTGGGTATCCCACAACTCTGGTTCATCAAGACCCTATATGGTTAGGCACATCTTCTACTACAGGCAGAAAAGGCCACACAATATATCAGTGGTTTGGTTCAGCATGTGTATGCTCTTTGGTTGGTGTCTTAGTCTCTGAGAGCTTCCAAGGGTCTAGGTTAGTTGGTTATATTAGTCTTTCCATGGAGTATCTATCTCCTTCAGGACCTTCAATCCTTTCCACAACTCTTCTGTAAAAGTCCCTGACATCCTTTCAATTGTTAGCTGGGGATATCTGCATCTGCTTCAGTCAGCTGGTTGGCAGAGCCTCTCAGAGAACAATTATACTAGGCTCCTCTCTGCAAGCATAAAAGAATATCATTAATAGTGTTGGTATTGGTGCTTGCCAATGATGTATGTCTTAAGTTGAGCAAGTTATTGGTTGACTATTCCTCTAGTCTCTGCTCCATCTTTGTCTCTGCTTTGCTTTCAGATAGGACAAATTTTGGGTGAAAAGTGTTGTGGGTTGATTGGTATCCTTATCCCTCACTGGTGTCCTGTGAGGCTACAGGAGGTAGCCTCTTCTAGTTTTATGTCCTCATTCTCTCACCAAATTCCCTTCTTCTCTCTGCCTCCTATGACTATGTTATTCCCCCCATCTAATTGAGACTCAAACATCCTCAATTGAGTGAGTCTTCCTTCTTTTTAACTTCTTTGAGTCTGTGGGTTGTATCACAGGTATACTGTAATTCCTGGCTAATATCCAGTTATCAGCGAGTGCATGCCATGCATGTCCTCTTGGATCTGGGTTATCTCACTCAAGATGTTTTTTTTTCTAGTACCATCCACTTCCCTGCAAAATTTATGATGTCCTTGTTTTTAATAGCTGAATAGTACTCCATTGTGTAAATGAACCACATTTTCTTTATCCAGAAACTGGGTTGTTTCCAGTTTCTGGTTATTATGAATAAAACAAGTATAAAAATAGTGGAACGTGAATCCTTGTGGAGTGTCTTCTGGGTATGCAGCCAGTAGCTATATAATAAGGTTTCAAGTTAAAACTTTTTCCAGTTTTCTGAGAATCTGCCAGACTGATTTCCAGAGTGGATGTGCAAGTTTTCAATCCTACCAGTAATGGAGCTGTGCTTCCCTTTCTCCACATCCTCACCAGGATGTGTTGTTGCTTGAGTTTTTGATCTTAGCCATTCTGATTGTTTTAAGATATAAACAATCAGGGTCATTTTGATTTGCATTTCCCTATGGCTAAAGAAGTCAAACATTTATTTAAGTGCTTCTCATCCATTTGAAATTCCTCTGTGGAGAATTTTCTGTTCAGTGTTGTACCCTATTTTTAATTTAATTTTTTTTTTGGTTTGTAGGAGTCTCACTTCTTGAGTTCTTTGTATATTTTTGGATATTAGCTATCTGATAGTTGTAGAGCCAGCAAAAATCTTTGTCCAACTGGTAGGTGGTGATTTTGTCCTGTTGACATTTCCCTTTGCCTTAAAGGATCTTTTCAGTTTCATGAGGTCCCATTTATCAAATGGTGATCTTAGAGACTGAGACATTGATGTTCTGTTCATGAAATTGTCTCCTGTACAAATGCATTCAAGGTTATATGCCATTTTCTCTTCTATGAGATTTAATGTATCCAGTTTTATGTTAAGGTCTTTGATCCACTTCAACTTTAGTTTTATGCACAGTAATAAATATACATATACTTGTATTTTGCTACATGCAGACATCAACTTAGACCAGCACTATTTCTTGAAGATGCTTTCTTTTTTCCAATGTATAATTTTGGCTTCTTTGTCAAAAATCAAGTGTCCATAGGTGTTTGGGTTTATTTCTGGGTCTTCCATTCAATTTCATTGATCAACTTGTTTGTTTCTATGCGGATACAATGCAGTTGTTATAACTAGTGCTTTATACTATAGCTGGAAATCAGTTGTGATGATGCCTCCAGAAGTTCTCTTATCATTTAGGGTTAGTTTAGCTATCCTGGGTTTTTTGCTTTTCTATATAAACTTGAGAAATCCTCTTCCAAGGTTTTTAAAGTATTGTGCTGGAATTTTGATGGGAATTCCATTGAAACTGTAGATTTTGCTTTTGGTTAAGATGGCCATTTTCACTATGTTAATCCTACTGATCCATGAACATGGGATGTTAATCCTACTGATCCATGAACATGGGATCTCTTTCTGTCTTCTGATACCTTCTTCAATTTTCATCTTCAGGGACTTGAATGTCTTTTCATAATGAACTTTCACCTGCTTGGTTGGAATTACAACAAGGAATTTTATATTATTTATTATGACGGGTATTTTTCCCTGATTTCTTTCTCAGCCCATTTATCATTTGTGTAAAGGAGGGCTACTGATTTCTTTGAATTAATATTATAACCTGCCACTTTGCTGAAGTTGTTTATCAGCTATAGATATTTTCTGGTAGAATTTTTGGGGTTGCATATATATATATATATATATATATTATCATATCCATAAATAGTGATACCTTGACTTCTTTCTTTCTAATTTGTAACCACTTGATCTTTTTTGTTGTTTTATAGCTCTAGCTAAAATTTCAATCACTATATTGAATAAATAGGGAGAGAGCAGGCAGTCTTGTCTTGTCATAATTTAGTGGGATGGCTTTATGTTTCTCTACATTTAATTTCATACTTGGTATTGACTTATTGTATTTTGCTTTTATTATGTTTAGGTATGTGCTTTGTATTCCTGAAAAGTTTGTATGTGCTTTGTATTCCTAAAGTTGTTTATCAGCTATAGATATTTTCTGGTAGAATTTTTGGGGTTGCTTATATATATTATCATATAATCCATAAACAGTGATACTGTCTAAGACTTTTAACATGAAGTGGAGTAGGATTTTGTTGAAGGATTTTCCGCATCTAGTGAGATGATGATGATGAGATTTTTTTTGTTTTAATTTATTTATATAGTGGGTTATGCTGGTAGATTTTCATGTATTAAACCATTCTTGTATTCCTGGGATAAACCTACTTGATTATGGTAAATGTATTTTTCATGTGTTCTTGGATTTGTCTTGAAAGAATTTTATTGAGTATCTTGACAATGATGGCCATGAAATTTTCTTTGTTGAGTCTGTGTGGTTTAGGTATCAGGGTGACTGTGACCTCATAGAATTCATTAGCTAGGGTTCCTTCTGTTTTTATTTTGTGGAATAGTTTGAGGAGTATTGGTATTAGCTATTCTTTGAATGTCTGGTAAGATTCTGCACCAAAACTGTCTGACCTTAGGCTTGTTTTGTTGGGAGATTTTTACACAAATGTTTTTATTCCTTCCGGGGTTATAAGACTGCATAGATAGTTTACTGGATCTTGATTTGATTTTGTTAAGGTTCATCTGTCTAGAAAATCATCCATTTTATTTAGATTTTCCATTTTTGTCTAGTACCTCAGACTTTTGAAATAAGACTTGATGATTTTTTGAATTTTCTCAGTTTCTGTTATAATGTTTCTCTGTTCATTTCTAGTTTTGTTAACTTGGATATTGCCTTTGTGCCTTTTAGGTATTTTTAGCTAGAAATTTGTCTATCTTCTTGATTTTCTCAAAGATCCAACTCTTGGTTTTGTTGATTCTTTTTAATGTTCTCTTTGTTTCTAATTGATTGATTTCAGCCCTGAGTTTGACTGTTTCCTGCCATCTACTCTTCTTGAGTATGTTTGCTTCTTTTTGTTTTAGAGTTTTCAGGTGTGCTGTTAAATTGCTAGTAGGAGACTTCTCCAATTTCTTTATGAAGGCACTTAATGCTTTCAATTTTCCTTTTAGCACTGCTTTTATCATGTTCCATAAACTTGGGAATGTTGTGTCTTTATTTTCCTTGAATTCTAGAAAGTCTTTAATTACTTTATTTCTTTTCTGACCAAGTTATCATTGAATAGATAGTTGTTCAGTTTCCATGACTATGTGGGCTTTCTGTTGTTTCTGTTGTTAAAGTCTAGCCTTATTCTATGGTGATATGATAAGATGCCAGGGTTTATTTCAATCTTCTTTTGTTTTTTTGAGGCTTATGTTGTTCTTAAATATATGGTCAATTTTGGATAAGGTTTTATGAGGTGCTAAGAGGTATATTCTTTTGTTTTGGGGTGAAAGTTTCTGCAGATATCAGTCACATCCATTTGAATTATAACCTCTGTTAATTTAATGATTTCAGTGTTTACTTTCTCTTTTAATGTCCTGTTCATTGGTGAGAGTGGAGTGCTGAAGTCCCCCATTATTATTGTAGAGGGTTCAATGTGTCATTTGAGGTTTAGTAATTTTTGTTAATGAATGTAGGTACTACTACATTTGGGACATAGATGTTCGGACCTGAAATACCTTCTTGGTGGATTTTTTTCTTTCATGAGTATGAAGTGTCCTTCCTCATCTCTTTTGATTACATTTGGTCTGTAGTATATTTTATTAGATATTAGAATGGCTACTCCAGTTTGTTTCTTCAGTCCATTTGCTTGGAAAACCTTTTTCCAACCTGTTAATCTGAGGCAGTGTTTGTTTTGTTGCTGACGTACGGTTTTTGTATGTAGTAGATTAATGGACACCATTTAAGCATTCAATCTGTTAGTCTGTGTGATTTTTTTTTAGATGTTTTATTTACACTTCAGATGCCATCCACTTTCCCCATTCCCCCCCCCCTTAGAAAACCCCTATCCCATGCCCCCTTTTCCTTTTTGCATTTATACATTTTTTTAAAAATAATGTTAATCTTAAGCATTATAAGTTTGGAATTGTTCAATCAGAGGTGTAACCCACTGACCAACCTAGATATAACAACTATCTTTGACTGGTGGAGATACATGAATATCTGCCTCCCTGTCTCCCCCCTCCTTCTCTCTTTCATCACCTAGCTTCTCCTCTCCTCCTTCTCCTCTTCTTACTCCTTTTCTTGCTCTCAGTACTCCTCCTACCTTAGGTCTTCCTACACATCACCCTTCCTGTTAAAATGAAACTTTTCTCTCAAAATACAATTAGAGCATAATTATGCCAATTTGTACCAGTGAGGTACAAGATAGTCCTAATACTCCATCCATCCTTTTGTTGACTAACCAGCACCTCTGTCATTTATCCTAACTAAAACATTTAGTTCTGAACCTGGCTTTAGGATGAATGTCAGCTGATGACCATCCACTCAAATCTTTTCTCTTATGGTAAATAGCTGTAAGTTTTCAACCCCATCAGAAATCCAGAATGACTGAGTTAACTATAATTGTGGGAAGCACAAAGCATAGCTTCTAAAACTTAGCCAATTTATAGAGACCTCTGAACACCTGAAAAGCCCCTATACTACCGAACATTGGAGCATCAAATCTTCAGCCTTCTGGCCCAGAATCATCTGACAGACCTTGGTGATGCAGGATTATTAAGGACTGATTACTCTGTCTAGGCAGATATAATCACTCGACTATTCTGCATGTGTGTCCTTTTCTGGACAGTAATTTGTCTGTAGATGGAGAGAGGCAATTCTTGCCTAGTGGCTGTTACCACACAACGGGAGTAACTCCAAGGATGCTCAATTTCTTCTTAGAATTCAATGTAGGAAGCTGTCCGGAGCAGACAGGTCTCTAATCAATATGAACATTAATATATAAATATTTGTAGCATCAGTTCTATGGACTTCTGATGTTTTGAAAACCAACTATCCATGTAAGGTAACCTGGACTGTTGTCTGTTCACTCCTCTCAGCTATTTCTAAATAAAATATGGGAAACACCCTAACAATTAACTCAAAAATATGAATTTGCTATAGTCCCTTAACTCATAGGTTAAGCATCCCAAATCAGTTAAAAAGGTTAAAAAAGGGTTGGGTCTAGGCATTGTATTCCTAAATGTGTTATACAGGCACAATGCCCATAAGCGTATCAATATTCATCTCATTTTTATATTAATAAGAGGCTTGTACCAATGAAAACCTTAAATTTGAGATCAAAGTAAATTTTGTACCATTTAAGAAATTATAACTTCATCTTGATAATAATTATACAGATTTCTACCAATAGGTTATGGCTATGCAATAAGTCCTAGCTAATCCCCCCTGTTCCAACAAAACCACTACTTGTCCCTAGAAAGACAGACCATTATTAACCACATTAGTCCCCAAGCTCAGGGAATAGGGGCGCTGACTCTTCTTTAACTTCTTCATGCTGATTAAGGGCGTTGAGATTTTAGAAGAGGGGTTGGGGGGAAGAGTAAGTTGATAAGCCTCTAATGCTGTGTCTTCACTGAATCCAGATTGAATTCCAGGACATCAGAGGTTTGGGCAGGTCTGCTCAGTATGCTTGATGAGTAGATACACCAAGGCTGTGTATTCTGCAATATACAATTCTCAGAACAAGTTTTAGTATCAAGAAAAAAAAAAATTTCCACCCCCAGGGTGCTGACATTTTTTTTTAAAGATGTTGGTTCTGAAGACTTTTTTTCCCCACTTGTTAAAATTGGTTGTAGTATTTACATTTCAGATTTTATCCTGTTAGCCTACTTCCTCCCACCACCCAGAAACCTCCTATCCCATCCCCCTCCTCATGCTTCTATGAGGCAGTGACTGCACCTAACCCCCCTCACTATCCTCTCCCCACTCTCACATTATTCCCCCCCCCACTGTGTGTTCATTTTTTTTTTATGGGACCAAGAAACTCCTCTCCCACCTATATCTGACAAGGCCATCCTCCCCTACATATACCTCTGGAGTCTTGGGTCCCTCCCTATGTGTCCATGTTTTGTTTCCCTATTTGCTCCCTTGAGCATTTTTGTTTCTCGTTCTAAGTAGAACTGAGGCATCCCCTCTTGGTCTTCCTTCTTCATGAGCTTCATGTGGTCTGTGGGTTGAGTCTTCGATAATCCAAGCTTTTGGACTAAC
This sequence comes from Arvicanthis niloticus, assembly GCF_011762505.2. NCBI lineage: Eukaryota > Metazoa > Chordata > Mammalia > Rodentia > Muridae > Arvicanthis > Arvicanthis niloticus. Next base: position 23,397,641 of record NC_047677.1, read on the forward strand.
ATCCATGGAGATATGTTTGTGTAACTATCTTCTTTTGGGGTTTTTGGAAGATTACTTTCTTGCTTTTTCTAGGTTGTAGTTTCCCTCCTTGTGTTGGAGTTTTCCACCAATTATTCTTTGGAGTGCTGGATTTGTGTTGAGATACTGTGTAAATTTGGATTTGTCATGGAATATTTTGGTTTCTCCATCAATAATGATTGACAGTTTTGCTGGGTATAGTAGTCTGGGCTGGCATTTGTGTTCTCTTAGGGTCTGTATGATATCGGTCCAGGATCTTCTGGCTTTTATGGTCTCTGGTGAGAAGTCTGGTGTAATTCTTATAGGTCTGCCTTTATACGTTACTTTGCCTTTTTCCCTTACTGCTTTTAGTATTTTTTCTTTGTTTTGTACATTTGATGTTTTGACTATTATATGGCGGGAAGTATTTCTTTTCTGGTCTAAACTATTTGGAGTTCTGTAAGCTTCTTGTATATTTATGGACATCTCTTTCTTTAGGTTAGGGAAGTTTTCCTCTATAATTTTGTTGAGGATATTTACTGGTTCTTTTAGTTGGGAGTCTTCCCCCTCATCTATACCTATTATCCTTAGGTTTGGCCTTCTCATTGTGTCTTGGATTTCTTGTATATTTTGGGTTAGTAGCTTTTTGTATTTTGCATTTTCTTTGACAGTTGTGTCAATGTTTTCCATGGTATCTTCTGCACATGAGATTCTCTCTTCCATCTCTTGTATTCTGTTGGTGATACTTGTGTCTATGACTCCTGATCTTTTTTTTAGGTTTTCTATCTCTAGGGTATTGTCCCTTTGTGATTTCTTTATTGTTTCTACTTCCATTTTTAGATCCTGCATGGTTCTGTTTAATTCCTTTTCCCGTTTGGTTGCATTTTCTTGCAATTCCTTAAGGGATTTTTGTGTTTCCTCTTTAAGGGTTTCTATCTGTCTACCAGTGCTCTCCTTAAGTTCTTTGAGAGCGTTATTTATGTCTTTCTTAAAGCCTTCTATCATCATCATGAGAAGTGATTTTAATTCTGATTCCTGCTTTTCTGGTGTGATGCGGTGTTCAGGGCTTGCTCTGATGAGGGAGCTGGGTTCTGATGATGCCATGTAACTTTGGTTTCTGTTGCTTATGTTCTTGCTCTTGCCTTTTGCCATCTGGTTAACTCTAGTGCTGCCTGTACTTGCTGTCTCTGACTGAAGCCTGTCTTTCTAGTTATCTAGCTTGTGTCTGATCTCCTAGGGGTCCAGATGTCTCTGTGATCTTTTCCAGCTGTACTGATTATAGTTGTACCTCTAGGATGCCTCAGGATATGGTGCCTCCAAGGTAGTAGTCCAGCTAGGTGTCTGCTGTTCTGGGTGCAGTGTCTCCTCTAGAATATCTCAGGATATGTTGTCTGAAGCTCTGAGTTCATTTGTTCCTCTGTGGCTCTGGATTGAGTGGACCTTCCAGTATGTCTCAGGTGGAATCCGGGGTCGACACAACGGCAGACCTGGCAGAGGTCTGATCCAGGCCTCAGATCTGGGAATTAGTTTCTAAGACACTGTCCAAGTTAGAGCGCCTGGGATCCCTGCTTCCTCTGGGTTCTTGGAGGTTGGGGACAGAGCTGCCACCCAAGATCTGCTCAGTGCTCTGGCCCAGACTGGAAGGACAGTCTGTGTGATTTTATTGATGAATTGAGTCCATTAATGTTAAGAGATACTGAAGATGAATAATTTTTAGTTCCTGTCATTTTGTTGGTGGTGCTGATACTGAGTGTGTGTGTATGTGTGTGTGTGTGTGTTTCTGTTATTTTGGTTTTGGTGTAAGATGATTAATTTCTTGTGTTTTCTTGGATGTAGTTACCTTCATTGTGTTGTAATTTTACTTCTAGTATACTCTACAGGGCTGGATTAGTAGAAAGATATTTTTTAAAGTTGGTTTTGTCATGAAATGTCTTGATTTCTTCATCTATGGTGATTGGAAGTTTCAGTGGGTTTAGTAGTTTGTGTTGGTATCTGTGGTCTCTTAGGACCTGCAAGATACAATTCTCTGGCTTTTATAGTCTCTGTTGGGAGTTCATGTAAAGTTCTTATAGGTATGCCTTTATATGTTACTTGGTCCTTTTCCTTTGTAACTTTTAATATTCCTTCTTTGTTCTGTGCATTTAGTGTTTTCATTTTATTATGTTACAAGTGTATTTTCTATTCTGGTCCAATTTATTTGATGTTCTGTAAGCCTCTTGTATGTTTATAACCATTTCCTTCTTTAGGTTAGGGAATTTTTTGATCTATGATTTTGTTGAAGATATTTTTAGCCCTTTAGACTGGAAATCTTTATCTTCTTTTAGTCCATTGTTCTTAGGTTTGGTCTTTTCTTAGTGTCCAAAATTGTGGGGAGCCAACAGAAGGCGGCTATCATTCTTGCAGCCATCTTGAGCCATATACCCTGACAAGAGACTTGTTTACAACAGCCTACATCAGCTGAGCACACTCTGATAACATCTTATTTTAGATACCCAGGATTTCCCCTTGGGTGTATGAGACTTAAAGGTGTGTGATTTAAAGGTGTGACTTAAAGGTGTGATTTAGAGACAAGACTTGACTTAAAGGCCTGACTTATGGGCATGACTTAAGAAGTGAGACTTGTAAAAGGTGAGAGGCAGACAGAAGAAGGTAACTTGAAACTGGGAAAGAGACTAGCAACTTAGACCTAGGATAAGACCTTGAGACTTATTACAGCTAGAACTGGGGATAAGGACTTGAGCTTTGTTACAGCTGGAACAGGGATTAGGACCTGAGACTTGGTACTAGGAACTAGGGACTTGGAACTTGGGACTTGGAACTAGGAACTTGGAGAGAAGAAGAGAGACTTGAGAATAAATGGGACTGAATCACACTCTGTCTGGTCTCCATTCTTCATGTTCATCCTCACACTCTCTCTTGCTGAACCCTGACCCACGAACTGGAGCAGCTTGGGGCAGTGCAGGCTCTAACAATTTAGCCCCCAAGGCTTTTGGCAGTGCGGGTTCCAACATTGATATAGCAGTCCTCAACACCACATTTCCTGAAAGTTTTGTGTTATAAACTTTTTACTGTTTCATCTTCATGACATAAGATTTAAATTCTTGCTCTTCAGATGCCTTAGGGCATCCAGGCCTTGCAGTAGTAGGAGAGCTCCCTTCTGGTGGTGTCATATTGTACTAGCATCTGTTGATTGTGTTCTTGTAATTTTGGGCATTTTCTTTGACCACTGTATCATTTTCTTCTATGGTATCTTCTACACCTGAGAAGATACTCTTTTATCTCATATTCTGTTGGTGGTTCTTAAGTGTGTAATTCCTCTTTGATTTCCTAGGTGTTCCATCTCCATGGTTGCCTTCATTAGTACTTTCTTTTTTGGTACTATTTCCATTTTTTAGGTCTTGGGCTGCTTTATTCATTTCTGTCACCTGTTTGATTATATTTCTTTGTATTTCTTTATGGGATTTATTTGTTTCTATCTGTTTGATTATGTTTTCCTGTGTTTCTTTAAGATATTTATTTATAACCTCTTTAAAGGCCTCCATGACCTTCATGAGATGTGATTTAAGGTCAAAACCTTGCTTTTCAGGTGTGTTGTAGCATCCAGGGCTTGCTGGGTTCTGATGATTCCTATTGCGTTGGCTTCTGTTGATTATGTTCTTGCACTTGTCTTTCAATATCTGGTTGTTTCTGGTGTGGGCTGGCCTGATAGTCTCTCTGAAAGTAGTAAGCCTCTGGTTGTCCCAGAATGCTGCAGGTTTCCCTGTATGTAGGCAGCACTCTGGAGTGGTATGTGTGTTGCTGATCCATGATTGCAGGTGGAAGTCTTGGCAGGAAAGAAGATGGGGCTCTCAAGAATTTTCTTTCTATATGTGGGTACAGTTGATGCTTGTACCAAGATAATACTTCATTTTAAAATATTTTCTACTTATTTCCAGTGCTGCCCCCACTATATATCAAATATCTCAGATAACTCAATCAATGTCATTTGGTGTAACCTTAAAAAAATGTGCTCACTGTGTTTACCAACTTTACAAATAATATAATTTCTAGAAAGCTGACTTGTTTTCTTGTCCATGTATGTAATACTATGTAAATAAAAACATTCATGTTTTATAGTATAAAACAAGTTCATAACTAATAAAATTTTCATAACTATTACCTGGATGAATATAAAGATTTTTTTAGAAAATGAATTATATAATTGTTCAGAATTTATTAGAATAACTAAGAACTACTAAAGTAACTTTGTGTTTTTTTCTGCAGACTCTTTATATTTACAGAAATCCTAAAGATATTTTGATCTCATATTTTCATTTTTCAAATTGGGTGGTTGCCTTTGAAGCTACAGATACCATAGACCATTATCTGGAAAAATTTCTAGATGGAAAAGGTAACAACATTTATTCCTCTCACTAATTTAAAAGGGAGAGGTAACACTTAAACTATCTCAATATAAGGAACATTTAGCAAAGAGATGATGGGGGCAGTTGAATGCATATATGTAGTAATAGTCATTTTGATCAATCTAACCTAATGCAGAACAGTTTTTCAGCCATTGGTAGGACCATGTGACAGTTGTTAACTTTACAATGATGTGTTATTTAGGTGGTATTTTGTAAGACCTTAAGATGTTTACAAATGCTTTATTAATTTTCCTCTAGCTTATGGCATAGGAAGAGCTATACAGCTACAGTTGAGAGTGAATGTGTGCTCTGCATGGCATACACTTGGAAGAATACTGAGTTTTTCATTTTACCTTTAACTGCAAATCAACAATAAGTTAATCTGGCAGCTGTATTTCTTAACAAGCTATTTCCCCAATAACCTCACAGAAAGACTAAGATTTATTAAAATTGCCTTGAGAAAAATCCCAAGCAATTATTACTCCATTCTAAAACTCCAAGTTAGTCAGGTTTCCTCCCAGACTATATTCCCATCTTACTTGAAATTTATCATCCTTTTTTGATTCCATTGGCTTCTCCACATGTTTCCTCCACTTCCCTTGTATCTCCTTCCTCCTTCCCTCTTTCTGTTTCTAACCTTCTTAGAATCAGAAGTCCTACCTATTCTGTTTCTGAAGCTTTGTATTGGCTAAGTAGATTTTATTAGCAAGGCAGAGGATGAAAGACAAGGAAAGTTCATGCACATTTGATTAGGAGAGTCTAAGAATTAACATAACAAAGCCATATTTAACTAACACAAGAGTAAACTTTACACCATATTTGAAAATATTGTGCCTACACAAATAATTTTTTAAAGTAGTCATATAGACATTCAATTATATGATTTTTATTTCCTGACAGTCTAAACAAGAAAAGAAAAAAATCGAGTTTTGTGTTCAGTATGCGTAATGCCTTCACTTTGGTAATCAGTAACTTGCCCTTCAGTTTTAGGAAGCCGTTGGTTTGATCACATTAGAGGCTGGTATGAGCACAGACATGACTTCAATATAATGTTCCTGAGCTATGAAGATTTGAAAAAGGTAAGATGAGAAAGTTGTGTCAAAATTAGTTCTCATCTTTGAGTTTAAACCACCCACTACCAGGTATCCTCATACCTTGCTGCTCTTGGTCTTCCTATTCGAGGAGGTTCCTGACACCCAGGTCCTCGTTTATTGGCTGTTGTGTTTCTGAGCTCTCTTCTCTCTGTAGTCATCCCTTGGGATTACTATTAGTGTAGCTACCTGTGTCAATAAAGACAATCTCACATATTGAGGGTAGACTCGCCTTTTTAAGAAATTGTCAACCTTCATTTGTATTAGTAGATTTGTTGTGGTATTTCTATCTATGAACATAGCATGAATTAGCAATCACTCTCTCACACTCTCACCCTTTATTTGCTCAGGACTCTTTGTAGTCCCTAGTAATCATAGTTCAACATTAAAATGACAAGTTTTTGTTTGATGGTTTTTTTGGTTTTTGTTTTTCTACATGGGAGAGAGATGTGGCAACTATTTCTCTGCATTGGCTGGTTTCACTTAATCTGGTGTTTTAAGCTTCCTCTGCTTTCATCAGTGGGTTTTTATATGTTTCTATATATATATATATATATATATATATATATATATATATATATATATTCTTTTTCTGTCCACTTGTCTATTGCACTGCATCTCCTCCTTCCCTCATCTTGGTGTCTTCAAACCCTCGATTGTTTTGCCATCATGCTTCACTTCAAAGGAAAAATTTTTTAACCTTCTTTTCTTAAGCTTATTTTCAACCAATTTCTTAGGTTGGAATACCCAAACACTATTCTTTACACAATCACATTTTCTCATTTCTTGTTCTTCTCCTCCCCAGTCCTTAAACCATCATTTTCCTCTAGCTAGTTCCAATTTGTTCTCCAGTTAGTCCTGCCACCCCTGCTTGCTTTCTTACTATGTGTGTTCAACAAACACCTTTATTCCTCACTTTTCATAATCCCTTCACATTAGCTCCTGTCTATTTTGTGATCAAACATGCATAGAAATGCATACACATGTATATAATTTTGTGTCTGGTTTCTACATTTAAAAAAAACTTGGAATGTTTTTCTTTCTGAGTCTATCTTATTTCAGCTAACATATTGTTATGCAGTTCTATCCATTTTCACATAAGTGTCCTGTTGTAATTTATCTTATGGCTGTATAAAATTCCATTGTGTACCGCATATTTCTCTATTCAATCAACTATTACTTGACTTTGTGTCTTTTTTGGCTACCATGAAAATTAAAGCTATAAAAAATGACACATGGTGTTAGTGAGTGGGCTCAGATGGTAAATGCAATTTTCTTTGTTTTTTTTTTGTTTTCTTTTTTATTTGTCTTTTATTTATTTATTTTTTATTAGATATTTTATTTACACTTCAGATGCCATCCCCTTTCCCCATCCCCCCCCTTAGAAAACCCCTATCCCATGCCCCCCTTTTCCTTTTTGCATTTATACATTTTTTAAAAATAATGTTAATCATAAGCGTTATAAGTTTGGAATTGTTCAATCAGAGGTGTAACCCACTGACCAACCTAGATATAACAACTAACTTTGCTGGTGGAGATACATGAATATCTGCCTCCCTGTCTCCCCCCTCTTTCTCTCTTTCATCACCTAGCTTCTCCTCTCCTTCTTCTTCTCCTCTTCTTACTCCTTTTCTTCCTCTCAGTACTCATCCTACCTTAGCTCCTCCTACACATCACCCTTCCTGTTAAAATGAAACTTTTCTCTCAAAATACAATTAGAGCATAATTATGCCAATTTGTACCAGTGAGGTACAAGATAGTCCTAATACCCAGTGCATCCTTTTGTTGACTAACCAGCACCTCTGTCATCTATCCTAACTAAAACATTTAGTTCTGAACCTGGCTTTAGGATGAATGTCAGCTGACGACCATCCACTCAAATCTTTTCTTTTAAGGTAAATAGCTATAAGTTTTCAACCCCATCAGAAATCCAGAATGACTGAGTTAACTATAATTGTGGGAAGCACAAAGCATAGCTTCTAAAACTTAGCCAATTTATAGAGACCTCTGAACACCTGGACACTCGCTCTACTTCAAAATGTTGAAGCATCTGTTCTTCTGCCTTCTGGCCCAGGATCATCTGACAGACCTTAGTGCTGCAGAATTATTAAGGGCTGATTACTCCGTCTAGGCAGATATAATCACTCGACTATTCTGAAAGTGTGTCCTTTTCTGGATAGTAATTTGTCTGTAGAAGGAAAGTGGCAATTCTTGCCTAGTGGCTGTCTCACCACAACTGGAGTAACTCCAAGGATGCTCAATTTCTTCTTAGAATTCAATGTAGGAAGCTGTCCAGAGCAGACAGGTCTCTAATGAAAATGAACATTAATACTGAAATGTTTGTCATGTCAATTCTAAGGATTTCGGATGTTTTGAAAACCAACTATCCATGTAAGGTAATCTGGACTGTTGCCTGTTAACTCCACTCAGCTATTTCTAAATAAAGCATAGAGAACATCCTTATAATAAACTCCAAGTCATGAATTTGCTATAGTCCCTTAACTCACAGGCTGACCATCTCAAATCAGTTTTAAAAAGTTAAAGAAGGACTGGGTCGAAGCCTTGTATTCCTAAATGTGTTACACTGGTACAATGCCTATGAGAGTAACAATATTCATCTCACTCTTATATCATTAAGAAGCTCATGCCAATGAAAACCTTAAAATTTTGTAATCAAAGTAAATTGGTGCCATTTAAGAATTTATATCTTCATCTTGATATTAATTATACAGATTTCTACTAATAGGTTATGGCTATGCAATTAACCCCTAGCTAATCCTCTCTATTCCCACAAAACCACTACTTTTCCCTAGAAAGACAGTCCAACATTTACCACCTTAGTCCCCAAGCCCAGGGAATAGGGGCGCTGACTCTTCATTAGCTTCTTCAAGCTGATTATGGGCGTTGAGATATTAGAAGAGGAGTAGGGGGAAGAGCAAATTGACAATCCTCTGATGCTGTGTCTTCGCTGTAAAGGCAATTTTCTGACAATTGGAGTTTGATCCTTGGGACCCACAAGTTTGAAGAAACTCACTATGAGACATTACCCTCTGACCTACATAGTTATGCATGTGTGTATTCAGACACAGATGTAACATGCATATACATGTTGTGCTGACTTAGAAAACACTATCACAAAGTTCACACAGTAGTTATATTTTAGGATTTAAAAAATGAAACCTTCATCTTGAATTCTATAGCAAATGCACCAGGTTATAATCTTATTAGCAGTGTATGGCATAATAACTGTACACATTTGAAAACATTTGTTTTCTTTTTTTAAAAAAATTATATATGTTTATTTGGTTACATATGGATGTAATAATAACAATTAAACAAAAAGAGGCCATGAGTTCAAAGGGGGAACTATGGAAGGGCTGACAGAAGGAAGAGTAAAAGGGAAAACAATATTATTATATTTTAAATAAAATAAGCTGTAATAAAATAAAATTTAAATATATTAATAATATATTTAAAATTTTTGCCTTGTTAAAAGCTTTGCAGATGTACAATTTTCATTCTACATAATGTGCCCTTTTTAAGTGTATAAGTTCACAATTGTTTATGACTTCATCATGTTAAAAAATAATAGTTATAATTTAGTTGTAGAACAGTCTCATAATCCCTTCAAAAATATTTGTGTCCACTTGTGGTGTCATCTGCGTCCAAACACCATTCCCCATAAACCATTATCTGTCTCTGTCCCTGTAGGCTTTTCTGTTCTGGTTATTTCATACAAATGTAACCATATGAGTTGGTTGCTCGTATGTCAGCCTGGCATACAATCTAGAGTTTTCTGAAAGGAAGGAAACTCAATTGAGAAAAAGCCTCCAGAATATCCAGCTGTAAGGCATTTTCTTAATTAGTAATTGATGTGGGACAGCCCACATCCAATGGTTGGCTGTGAGCATCCACTCTATAACTGTCAGGCTTTGGCAGAGCCTCTCAGGGGACAGCTATATCAGTCTTCTGTCAGCATGCACTTCTTGCCATCCACAATAGTGTGGGGTTTGGTGACTGTATGTAGAATGGATCTCAAGATGGAGCAGTCTCTGGATAGCTTTTCCTCCAGTCTCTGCTCCACACTTTGTCTCTATATTTTTTCTTGAGAGTATTTTGTTTCCCCTTTTAAGAAGCACTGAGACATCCACTCTTTGGTCTTCCTTCTTCCTGAGCTTCATGTGGTCTATGAATTGTATCTTGGGTACTCCAAGCATTTGTGTTAATATCCACTTATCAGTGAGTGCATACCATGTGTGTTCTTTTTTGACTGGATTACCCCACTCAGGTTGATATTTTCTAGCTCCATCCAATTGCCTAAGAATTTCATGAATTCATTGTTTTTAATATCTAAGTAATACTCCATTGTGTAAATGTACCACATTTTCTATATCCATTCCTCTGTTGAAGGACATCTGGGTTCTTTCCAGCTTCTGGATATTACAAATAACCCTGCTATGAGTGTAGTGGAGAATGTGTCCTTGTTATATATTTGAGCATCTTCTGGTTATATGCCCAGGAGTGGTATAGCTGTGTTCTCAGGTAATACTATGTCAAATTTTCTGAGGAACCGCCAGACTGATTTCCAGAGTGGCTGTACCAGTTTGCAATTCCACCAAAAAGGGAGGAGTGTTTCTCTTTCTCTATATTCTTGCCAGCATTGTCACCTGAGTTTTTTATCTTAGCCATTCTGGCTGGTGTGAGGGGGAATTTCAGGGTTGTTTTGCTCCTGATAACTAAGGATGTTGAACATTTCTTTAGGTGCTTCTCTACCATTCATGTTTCCTCAGTTGAGAATTCTTTGTTTAGCACTGTGACCCATTTTAAATAAGGATATTTGATTCTCTGTAGTCTAATTTCTTGAGTTCTTTGTATATAATTAATATTAGGCCTCTATCAGGTGTAGGATTGGTAAAAATCTTTTCCCAATTGGTTGGTTGTCATTTTTTCCCATTGAAAGTGTCATTTGCCTCACAGAAGCTTTGCAATTTTATGAGGTCCCATTTGTCAATTCTTGAATTCAGAGCATAAATTTTCCTCTGTGCCCATATGTTCAAGTCTCTTCCCCACTTTCTTCTCTATTAATTTCAGTGTATCTTGTTTTATGTGGATGTCTTTGATCCTCTTGGACTTGAGCTTTGTAAAAAGGCATAAGAATGGGTCAATTTGCATTATTTTACATGCTGACCTCCAGTTGATCCAGCATCATTTGTTGACAATGATGTCTTTTTTCCACTGGATGTTTTTAAGCTCCTTACCAAACAAAGATCAAGTTACCATAGGTGTGTGGCTTCATTTCTGGGTCTTCAATTCTATTTCATTAATCTCCCCCCTGTCTCTGTACTAATACCATGGAGTTCTTTTTCACTATTGCTTTGTAATAAAGCTTAAGGATGGTGATTCCCCCCAAAGTTCTTTTATTGATAAGAATAGTTTTTGCTATCTTGGGTTTTTGTTATTACAAATGAATTTGAGAATTGCTCTTTCTAACTCTATGAAAAATTGAGTTGGAATTTTGATGGAAATTGCATTAAATCTGTAGATTGCCTTCAACAAGATGGCCATTATTACTATATTAATTCTGCCTATCCATGAGCATGAGAGATCTTTCCATCCTCTGAGATCATCATCAATTTGTTTCTTCACAGACTTTACATTCTTGTTGTACAAATCTTTCATTTGTTTGGCTTGAGTCACAGCAAGATATTTTATATTATTTGTGACTATCATGAAGGGTGTCACTTCTCTAATTGCTTTCTCAGCCTGTTTATTCTTTGAGTACAGGGAGGCTAATGATTTATTTGAATTAATTTTATATGCAGCCACTTTGCTGAAGTTGCTTGTCAGGTTTAGGAATTCTCTGGTATTTTGGGGGTCACTTAATTATAGCATCATAACATCTTCAAATAGTGATATTTTGACTTTCCAATTTATATCCTTTTGACCTCCTTTTGTTGTGTAATTGCTTTGCCTAGAACTTCAACTGCTATCTTGAGTAGATAGGAAGAGAATGGGCAGCCTTGTCTAGGCCTTTTATTTTAATGAGATTGCTTGAAGTTTCTCTCCATTTAGTTTGATGTTGGCTACTGGTTTTCTGTATTTACTATGTTTAGGCATGGACCATGAAGGGATGTTGAATTGTGTCAATTGCTTTTTTAGCATCTCATGAAATGATTATGTGGTTTTTTTTTCTTTGAGTTTGTTTATGTAGTGGATTACATTGTGGGATTTCTATATATTGAAACATCCATGCATCCCTGGGATGAAGCCTACTTAATTGTGGTGAATGATCACTTTGATGTGTTTCTGGATTTGGTTTGAGACAATTTTATTAAGTATTTTTGCATCAGTGTTCATAGGGAAAATTGGTTTGAAGTTCTCTTTCTTTGTTGAGTCTTTGTATTATTGAGGTATAAGTATAATTGTGGCTTTATAGAATGAATTGTGTGGTGCTCCTTCTGTTTCTATTTTGTGAAATATTTTGAAGTGTATTAGTTTTAGTTCTTTGTTGAAGGTCTGATAAAATTCTGCACTAAAACCATCTGGTTCTGAACTCTTTTTGGTTGAGAGACTTTCAAGGAATGCTTCTACCTCTTTGGGGTAATAGGACTGGTTAGATGGTTTATCTTATCCGATTTAACTTTGACACCTGGTAGCTGTCTAGAAAATTGTCCATTTTATCCAAAATTTTCAATTTGGTTGAGTACAGGCTTTTGTAGTAGAATCGGATGATTTTTAAAATTTTCTCAGATTATGTTATGTCTCCTTTTTTCATTTCTGATTTTATTAATTTGGATACTGTCTCTGTGCGCTCTGGTTAGTCTGGCTGGTGGTTTATCTATGTTGTTGGTTTTCTCAAAGAATCAGTTCTTGGTTTTCTTGATTCTTTGTATAGTTCTTTTTGTTTCTATGTGGTTAATTTCAGCCCTGAGTTTGATTATTTCCTGCCATCTACTCCTCTTGGGTGTATTTGCTTCTTTTGGCTCTAGAGGTTTCAGGTGTGCTGTCAAGCTGTGAGTGTATGCTCTAAACAGTTTCTTTTTGGAGGCACTTAGAGCTCTGAGTTTTCTTCTTAGCACTACTTTCATTGTGTCCTATAAGTTTTGGTATGTTGTGCCTTCATTTTCATTAAATTCTAAAGTCTTTAATTTTTTTTTCTTTATTACTTGATTAAATTATCATTGAGTTGAGTGTTGTTCAGCTTCCATGTGTATGTGGGCTTTCTGGTGTTTTGTTGATATTAAAGACCACCCTGAGTCCATGGTGATCTAATAGGATGCTTGGGATTATTTCAATGATCTTGTATATATTGAGGTCTGTTTTGTGATCAATTGTATGATCAGTTTTGGAAAAGGTACCATAAGGTGCTGAGAAAAAGGCATATTCTTCTGTTTTGGGATAAAATGTTCTATAAATATCTATTAAATCTATTTGGCTCATAACTTCTATTGGTTTCACTGTCTCTCTATTTAGTTTCTGTTTCCATGATCTGTCTATTGATGAGAGTGGGGTGTTGATGTCTCCTACTATCATTGTGTGATATGCAGTGTGTGCTTTGAGCTTTTGTAAAGTTTCTTTTATGAATGTGGGTGCCCTTGCATTTGGAGCATAGATGTTTATAATTGAGAGTTCATCTTGGCAGATTTTTTTCTTTGATGACTATGAAGTGTCCTTCCTTATTTTTTGATAACTTTTTGTTGAAAGTCAATTTTATTCGATGTTAGAATGTCTACTTCTCTGGGGAGCCTACAAAAGGTGGCTATCATTCTTGCAGCCATCTTGAGCTATATACCCTGACAAGAGATTTGATTACAATAGCCTACAACAGCTGAGCACACTCTAATAACATCTTGTTTTAGATACCCAGGATTTTCCCTTGGGTGTGTGAGACTTAAAGGTGTGTGACTTAAAGATCAAATTTAGAGACAAGACCTAAGGGCATGACTTAAAGGCAAGGCTTAGAAGTGAGACATATAAAAGACAAGAGACAGACAGAGGAGATTATTACACATTAGACACTTTGATTAGACACTTGAGACTTGTAGAGAGAACTAGGAATTAGACACTTGTACTTGGAAGAGTACTTGGATGAGATTTGAGACTAGAACTTGGAACTGGAAACTTGGAGGCACTAGGGACTAGGAACTCAAGACTTAGGACTTGGACTAGAAAGAGAGACTGAAGAATAAATGAAATTGAATCACACCCTGTCTGGTCTCTATTCCTCACATCCATCCTCTATCTCTCTCTTGCTGAACCCCGACCTGTGAACTGGAGCAGCTTGAGGCAGTGTGAGCTCTAACAACTTATCCCCCAAGGCTTTTGGTAGTGCGGGTTCCAACATTGATAGAGCTGTCCGAGACATTTTAGCTCCCAAGCATGGGGCAGAATGGTTCTCAACATACTCTAGGTTGTTTCTTGGGATTATTTGCTTGGAAATTTTTTCCAGCCTTTTACTCTGAGGCAGTGTCTGTCTTTGTCACTGAGGTGCATTTCCTGTATGAAGCAAAATTCTGGGTCCTGTTTATGTATCCAGTCCATTAGTCTATGTCTTTTTATTGGAGAATTGAGTCCATTGATATTAAGAGATATTTTGGAAAAGTAATTGCTGCTTCCTGTTATTTTTGTTGTTAGAGGTAGAATTATGCTTGTGTGGCTACCTTCTTTTGACTGTTGATAGAAGATTACTTTCTCTCAGGGTCTATGTCAATTTTTGTGATCTTCTGCCCTGAGATTCTCTCTTCCTTTTTGTGTATTCTATTGGTGATGCTTGCATCTATGGCTCCTGATCCCTTCTTTGGTTTTCTGTCTGAAGGATTGTTTCCCTTTGAGAGTTCTTTATTGTTACTATTACCATTAGATCCTCCATGGTCTTGTTCAATTCCTTCTACTGTTTGTTTGTATTTTCCTGTAATTATTTAAAAAATTTTTGTGTTTCCTCTTTAAGGGCTTCTAGCTGTTTGCTTGTTATCCTGTATTTTTAAGGGACTTTTTTTATGTCCTTCTTAAAGTTTTCTATCATCATCATGAGAAGTGATTTAGATCCAAATCTTGCTTTTCTGGTATGATGGTATACTCATGACTTGCTATGGTGAAAGAACTGGGTTCTGATGTTTCCAGGTAACTTTGGTTTTTGTTGCTAATGTTCTTATGCTTGCCTCTCTCCAACTGGTTATCTCTAATGCTACTTGCCCTTACGCTGGCTTTGAGACTGTTCCTCCTGTGATCCTAGTTGTCTTAGAACTCCTTAGAGTCTAGGTGTCTTTGTGATCCTGTGATCCTGTGATCCTGTGATCCTGTGATCCTGTGATCCTGTGATCCTGTGATCCTGTGATCCTGTGATCCTGTGATCCTGTGATCCTGTGATCCTGAGATCCTGGGTGTGTCAGAGCTCCTGAGAGGCAAGCTGCTTCCAAGAACATTAAATCTTAGTGTCACCAGTCTCCTGAGATCCTATATCCTGGGTGTGTTAGAGTGCCTGGGAGTCAAAGTTCTTCTGGATTTTGTGGGACTGATTATGGAGATAGTGTCCAAGGTCTTCTCAGGGCACTGGCTCAGACAGGAAGGACATGAATAAACATTTTAAATTACCATACATTGTGCACATACCTATTTAATTGTCTCAACATTCTCCTCAACTGCTAATTGCTATTATGATGGTGGCCTTTTTATGGGGTATAAAATAGTAATACACTGTGGCTTTAATGTCTAATTTCCTGTAATAAATAATGTTATCCCAATGATTATTCATGTGTAATCTTTAGTGAACTATCTATTTTGGTTTCTGCCTACTTTTCAAATGAATTATCTTATTAATTTGTAAGATTTCTGTATTCTGGAAAGATCAGAAGTTCAAGGAATATGCCTAAACATAATAAAAGGAATATACAGCAAACAAATAGTCTATGTCAAATTAAATGGAGAAAAACTTTAAACAATCCCACTAAAATCAGAGACAAGACAAGGCTGCCCACTCTCTTACTATTTATTCAATATGTACTTGAAGTTATAGCTAGAGCAAATAGACAACAAAATGAGGTCAAAAGTACACAAATTGGAAAATAAGAAGTCAAGATATCAGTATTTGCAGATGATATGATAGTATATATAAGCAACCCCAAAAATTTTATCAGAGAACCCCTACAGCTAATAAACCACTTCAGCAACATGGCTGGATATAAAATTAAACAAGTCAGTAGCCTTCCTCTCCATAAAGGATAAAAGGTTGAGAAAGAAATTAGGAAAAAAAAAAACCACAATAATCACAAATAATATAAAATATCTTGGTGTAACTCTAATGAAATAAATGAAAGATCTATATGATAAGAACTTTAAGTCTCTTAAGAAAAAAATTTTAGAAGAGCTCTGAAGATAGAAAGATCTCTCATGCTCATGGATCGACAGGATTAACATAGCAAGAATGGCCATTTTATCAAATACAATCTACAGGTTCAATGCAATCTTCATCAAAATTACAACTCAATTCTTCACAGAGATAGAGCAATTCTCAACTTCATCTGGAATAGCAAAAAACCCAGGATAGTGAAAACAATTATCAATAATAAAAGAACTTCTTGGGGAATCACCATCCTTGACGTCAAGCTGTACTACAGAGCAATACTGATAAAAAAAAAAAAAAAAAAACTACATGGTATTGATACAGAGACAGACAGCTAGATAAATGGAATAGAACTGAGGACCTAGAAATAAACTCACACACATATGGTCACTTGATCATTGACAAAGAAGCCAAACTGTGGAAAAAAGACAGTTGAAAAGATGCTGTTTCAACTGGCAGTCTGCATGTAGAAGAATGCAAATTGATTCATTCTTATCTTTTTGTACAAACGTCAAGTCCAAGTGGATCAAAGACCTCCATATAAAACCAGATACACTGAAACTAATAGAAGAGAAAGTGAGAAAGGTCATGGAACACATTGGCACAGGGGAACCTTTCCTGAAGAGAACACCAATGGCTGGACAATTGACAAATGCATCCTCATAAAATTAAAAATCTTCTGTAAGACAAAGAACACTGTCAAAAAGACAAAACAGCAGCCTACAGAATGGGAAAAGATCTTTACTAAATCTACATCTGATAGAGTGCTAACATCCAAAATATAAAAAGAACTCAAGAGGTTAGATTCTAGAGAGCCAAATAACCCCATTAAAAATGGGGTACAGAGCTAAGCAAAGAGTTCTCAACTGAGGAATCTTAAATTGCAGAGAAGCACCTAAAGAAATGTTCAATATCTTTAGACATTAGGGAAATGCAAATCAAAACAACCCTGAGATTCCAGCTCACACCAGTGAGAATGGCTAAAATCAAAAACTCAGGCAACACCAGATGCTGGTGTGGATGTGGAGAAAGACAAATACTCCTCCACTGATGGTGGGATTGCAAGCTGGTAAAATGACTTTGAAAATTAATCTGGTGGTTCCTCAGAAAATTGGAAATAGTTCTACATGGAGATCCAGCTATATACCCAAAAGATGCTCTAACATATAACAAAGACACATGCTCAACCATGTTCATAGCAGACTTATTTACAATAGCCAGAAGCTGGAAACAACCTAGATGTCCCTTGATTGACAAATGGATACAGAAAATGTGGTACATTTCCAAAATGTAGTACTACTCAGCTGAGGAGGTCATGAATTTTGCATGTAATTGGATGCAGGAAAGTACCATCCTGAGTGATGTAACACAGACCCAAAAGGACACACAGGTATGTAGTCACTGAGAAGTGGATGTTAGCCCCAAAACTCTGAGTGGCCATGATACAACTCACAGATATGAATGTTAATAAGAATGACCAAATTGTTGATCCTTCAATTCTACTTAGAAGGAGAAACAAAATAATCATGGGAGGCAGAGAGAGGGTGATAGATATATGGAGGTAGAGAAGTAGAATGAGGTAGGGAGATTGAGGGAGGGAGGTCAGTTGAGGGAGAGAGATACCTGGGAGGGAGAGTGGAGAGGAAGGGGAAAAGGAGTCGCAGGATCAGGTGGGAAGAGACATGAAAGGAATCCAGAGGGTCAGGAGTATGAATAAATATATGTAGCAGTGGGGGATAGTGTTGGGGGCCGACTTTTAGCAGAAAGCGGCTATCAGCTTTGCAGCCATCTTGAGCCATATACCCTGACATGATATTTAAATTACAATAGCCTACAACAGCTGAGAACACTCGGATAATCTTGGTTTAGATACCTTGAGATTAAAGGTGTGTGAGATTAAAGGTGTGTGACTTAATAGTATACTTAGAAGTATAGAGATCAGAATTAGAGACAAGACCTAAGGGCATGATTAAAGGTGTAACTTAGAGGCGTGGCTTAGAAGTGAGACATATAAAAGGCAGAGACAGAACAGATCAGAATTGAGACGATAGAAGACAGAACCAGAGATCAGAGAATATAGACGGAGATCAGAGACTATAGAGGGATCATCAGAGACGAATCTCAGACATTAGGTAGAATTTGCCGTCACCCTCGCTCTTGCTGAACCCCCGACCTGAAGACCGGAGCGGCAGCTTGGGCCGGGATACAGTGGCCGCCCAAACGTGGGTCGGCCCAGGCCTCAACATTTTGCTCAGGCCGAGACATTTTTTGGCCACCCCAACGTGGGACTAGTGCGGTCCGCAACAGGATAGGGATCTGGTGTTGGGGGCGACCACTAGAAAGTCTCAGATGCCAGGAAAGCAAGACTTTTGCAAGACCCAACAGAGATGAAAATAGACAAAATACCCAACACATGAGAGATAGAACCTGAAGAGAATCTCCAGTAGATAGGCACAGCCCCCAAGTTGAGAAGTGGGACCCCCACTCATCTCAAAATTTTTAACACAAAACTGCTCCTATCTAATGGAATCCCAGGAACAAAAAATGGAGCAGAGATTGCAAGAAAGGCCATCCAGAGATTACTCCACCTTGGAATTCATTGCATTTGCAGACACCAAACTCAGACACTATTGCTGATGGCAAGAAGTGCTCACAGACAGGGGCCTAATGTGGCTGTCCTCTGGAAGGCTCTGCCAGAATCTGACTAAGACAGATTCAGATACTCACAGCCAGCCATTTGACTGACTCCTTGGACCCCAATGAAAGAGTTAGTGGGAGGACTGAAGGAGCTGAAGGAGATTGCAACCCATAGGAAAGACAACAGTATCAACTAACTGGATCCCCAGAACTCCCCCAAAATAAACTACCAGCCAAAGAGTATACATGGAGGGATCCATGGCTCCTAGTACATATGTAGCAGAGGATTGCCTTATCTGGCACCAGTTGGAGGGAAGGCCCTTTTTCCAATGGAGTCTTATTGCCCTAGAATTGGGGGATGCTAGAGGGGTGAGGTAGGAGTGGATTAAATGCAAAGAGGAGGGAGATTAGGATGGGGGCATTGCATAGGGAAGACCTGGAAGGAGGACAGCATTTGAAATGTAAATAAATAAAATAACCAATTAGTTGAAAGAAAGAAAGAAAGAAAGAAAGAAAAGAAGAGAAAAGTACATTTTTTTCTTGATGAGTGGGATGAGATTGAGTCTTAAAAGAGTTGCAGTTTGCATATCTCTGATGATAAGGATTTTGAATATTTTTTTCAAATGCTCATGACCACTTGTCTTTCTTCTTTTGAAAACTGTCTACTTATCTCACTAGCTCCTTTACTGACTAGATGATTTGGATTTTGGGTGTATTTTTTTTTTTTTACATTTTTATGTTTCCTAGATACTAAACACTTGACTTACGTGTTGTGTTTGTTTGTTTGTTTTTGTTTCATTCTGAAGATTGTCTCTTAACTCAGCAGATTATTTACTTTGCTGCACAAAACCCGTACTTTGATGTGATCCCTTTACCACTGTTCCCATCGCTTCCTAAGCTATTGGGGTCCTTTTCAGAGTATGTTTGTCTATTCCGATATATTTGTGTCATTTCATTATTTCTGTGAAAATTTCCCCCAAATTAATCACATTGACCTCTTGCCTCACTCCGCTAAGTTCCACCTCCGTTTCCTACCTACTCAAGTTTGTAACCTGTGTTTTTCTTTTTCACTGAAGTACAGTTTGTGCTGCACAGTTGTATTTATAAAAACATATTCTAGACTCTTCTGTTTTGTCTTTTGAGAACTCTGTTTAGTTCAACTGCATTGTTTTAACTAGTGGTGTTTAGTGTGTTTTTTTCTTTGTTTTTCTTTCAGTTCTTTGCATATTCTAGATACTAATCCTCTGTCAACTCTATGGCTGGTGAACTTTTCCTATTCTTTAGACTACCTTTTTACTCAAATGATAGTGTCCTTTGCTGTACAGAAACCTATTCATGAAGTCCCACTTTTTCCTTGTGCTATCAGGATCCAGTTCAGAAGATCTTTCCTGTCCAACCTTTCTCCTCTATCACATTTAAGGTATCAGATCTTATGTTCATGTCATCAATCAATTTGGAGTTGAACTTTATGCCATGGAGAAATAGGAATCTAGTTTTGTTCTTCTTGAAGCTATATAGCTTGACAAGCACCATAAGTTGAAGATGCTGTCTTTTTTTTCTTTCATATTTGGTTGTGAGCCTAGCCTTTAAGGGCTGAGCCATCTCTCTATCTCGTGTCTTTTTTCAAATGTGTGTTGTTTCTTTTTTGTCAAAATTCAGATAGTTATGAGTGTGGGCTTATATGTAGGTCTTCAATTCTAGTCAATGATCACTGTGGAGTATTGTAATAGAAAAAAATAACCACTTTATTTATTTATTTATTTATTTATTTAAATATTAATATTTAAATAAATTTAAATATTAATCATTACTGTAGCTATAAAGTATAACTTAATAGTTCTGGGTAGTTTTCTATTTATTTTCTTTATTAAATTATTTTTATTGACATTCTGAAAGCTGCTCCACTCCCAGGTCTCCCCTCCCTGAGTTTTTTACCCACTCCCTCTTCCTCCCCACCATTGAGAAGGTGCTCTCCCACCTGCCCACCTATGCACCCATCCCACTTCACCCTCACTTCACCTCCACCAGCACCCCTCTTCCCTGGGGCATCAAATTTCCACAAAATTAAGCACATCTTCTCCCTCTAGGGCCATACAAGGCAGTCCTCTGTTACACATATGCCAGGAGCCATGATCCAGCCTATATTTGCTTTTTGGTGTTTGGGTTAGTGTCTGGAAGCTCTGAGTCTGAGTTAGTTGACACTGTTGTTCTTCTTATGGGGTTGCAATCCCCTTCAGCTCCTTCACTGCTTCAACTCTTCCATATTGATTGACCTGAGTCTGAGGTTTGCTGTTAAGTATCTGCATTTGTCTCAGTCACTGGTTGGTAGAGTTTCTTAGAGGACAGCCATGCCAGGCTCATGTTTACATGTATAATATGGCTTCATTAATAGTGTCAGTATTTGGTGTGAGCTCATGGGATGAACCCCAAGTTGGGCCAGTTACTGGGTTTTCTTTCTTTTAGTCTCTGCTCCATTTTTGTCCCTGCATTTTCTTTAGACAGGAACAATGCTGGGCTAAAATTTGTGAAGATGGGTGAGTGGTCCTCTGCCTTAACAGGCCATATCTATCTACTGGAGTTGGTCCCTTCAGGTTCAATTTCCTCACTGTTGGGCATTTCTTCTAATATTATCCCCATTGAGTTTAGGCAGCCTTTCACATCCCAGATCTCTAGTGCTTTCTAGAGGCTCCTCCTGCCCCCTGCCCCCAACTGTTGCACATTTTGATTCATTACTCTATCTCTTTGGGAGCTCCTTTTGTTTCTCCCCATACCTGATCCTGCCCCTCCTTTTCTCCTTTCTCCTCCCTTCCTTCACCCAGTTTTTTCTCTCCCTCTGCCTCCCATGATTATTTGGTTCCACTTCTAAGTCAGTTTCAGGTACCCACACTTAGGCTCTCTTTCTTGCTAAGCTTCCTACAGTCTGTGTGTTGCATTCTGAACTTCTTGGCTAATATCTACTTATCTGTGAGTATATACCATGCATGTCTTTTTGGGTCTGGGTTACCTCACTCAGAATGATATTTTCTAGTTCCATTCATTTGCCTGCAAAATTTATGATGTCCTTGTTTTTTAATAGCTGAATAGTCAGTATTCCATTGTATAAATAAACCACATTTTCTGTATCCATTCTTTGATTCAGGGACATCTGGGCTGCTTTCAGCTTCTGGCTATTACAAATAAGGCTGCTATGAACATAGTGGAGCATGTGTCCACTATGGTGGAACATCTTTTGACTATATTCCCAAGACTGGTATTGCTGGGTCTTCAATATTGCTATTTCCAATTTTGTAAGAACTACCAGATTAAATAACAGAGTTTTTGTACCAGTTTGCAATCCCACAAACAATGGAGGGGTGTTTCTTTTTCTCCACATCCTCACCAGTGTCTGCTGTCCTTTGAGTTTTTAATCTTAGCCATTCTAATTGGTGTAATGTATGAATCTCAAGGTTGTTTTGATTTGCGTTTTCATGATGACCAAGGATGTTGAACATTTCTTTATGTGTTTCTCAACCATTTTAGATTCCTCAGCTGAATTATTTGTTTAGCTCTATACTCCATTTTAAAATTAGGTTATTTCTTTTTTGGAGTTTAATTTCTTGAATTATTTGTATATTTTGCATGTTAGCTCTCTATCTGATGTAGGTTTAGTGAAGATTTTTTCACAATCTGTAGGTTGCTGTATTGTCCTATTGCCTTTTGTTTTGCCTTACAGATGCTTTCCAGTTTCATGATGTCCCATTTGTGAATTGTTGATTTTAGAGCCTGAGCCATTTGTGTTCTGTAAGCTTGATAGAAACTAGAGTTATCTTGGAAGATGAATGTTAGTTGTGAAAATGCCATCATCCCATTGGATATAGATAAGCCTGTGAGACATTTTGTCAATTAATGATTGTTGTGAGAGGGTAATGACCACTCTTGGCAGTGCCATCTATGGGCAAGATGTCCTAGGTTGTATAAAAAAAAAGCAGTGAGCAAGCCATGAGCTGCAAATCAATAAGCAGCATTTCTCCTTAGTTCTGCTTGGGTTCCTAGCTTCAGTTTCTCCCTTCTCCTTATGATGCTTCATCACTTGGTTTGAGAAATAAACATGTTTCTTGCCTCACTGCATTTGGTCACTGTTGTATCATAATAGAAATGTGACAAATGTAGATAAAATATTCTGTATATAGTTGTCATAACTTTTTAATCTGAGATGTAATTTAATGAGGAGTTTTCTACATTGATTTTTAATTTGGATAGCCTATCTTGAGTCAAAAGTGGGGTATTGAAATCAGCCCATAATATTCTCTGAGGGTCTATATGAATTTTTACAGTCAGTGAGGTTTGTTTCATTAAACTGGAAGTCCATAATTCACATATTAAAATTTTACTTACAGGACTTTTTAAATCAAATTTTTTGTTACAAATAGCAGTAATTATATGTTGGGTCATTTACACACAACATGACAGTTCATTAAAATGGTACATAAAATTCCAGAATAGAAATTTGCCTCACATGTTCTATTTTCATAATTACTATATCATACTGAATACAATAAGGATTTTTCTTCCTTTTGATATCTGGAAGTTTGAATATGACAAATTAAAACTCACCTTCTAAGGCTATTTACCTATACAGTATCTTTTCAAATGAATTTTATGATGTTTTTTGCCTATTCTTTAAAATGAGATTTTAAGAAGCACTGTACTGAGTATAAATTGCTTTATAGGTAATCTTGAAATTACTGTTTTGCAACTCTTAACATTAAACATTTGTCTATTTTATTTGTTTTTATTGAGCAATATTTGATTAATTTCTGACTGTCTTTGTTAATTTTGATGTTAAGATTATTGATCTTTTTTATGCAGTGTTGATGCAGTTCCTTCATTAATTTACCATTGTATTGGTGTGGTTTTGATTTTGTACTCTACATTACTGTAAAATGTCTTTGTTATTTTGTTAGCAATTTCTTCATTGAAATACACCAGGCCTGAAGATTCTTCATTTCCTGTTATTGGCCAACTATTCTGTTTTTTTTATATATTTCCAGGATTGTGTAAGTAGAGGAAGAAAAGTTTGAGTTATTCCCCATGTCAACTGAAAAATTTTTATGTTTTTCTATTGTGTATGATTTCATGTATAGGTATGTTACATGTAGCCTTTTTAAGTAAGTTTTTTCTATTGCTGTTTGCTGTGTTTTACTAAAAGTTTTTATTTCTAAATCAATACAAATAATCATATTAAGTTTTTGTCCTGGGATTTATATAATCCCTATTCACTAATTTGCTTATGGTGATCCACCTTTGCATTCCTAGAAGGAATCTTACACAATCATGTCTCATATTTGACTGTAATTCATATGTCCATTATAAGGTCAGTAATTTCTCAACTCATGACTATTTCAGGACCTCAGAAGCTCAGTGCTTAAAATTTGCAACTTTCTGGAGAAAGAACTGAGTGAAGAAGACTTGGATGCTGTTGTGAGACAAGCTACTTTTGAGAACATGAAATCTGACCCTGTAGCAAATTACAATTATATTATTAATAATGAAATTGGGGTGAGAAACAATGATGGCTATTTTCTACGCAAAGGTGAGACTCAATGGTTTGTAGTAATAAAAGTATATATACTCACAAAGTGTCTGTTTCCTCCGTGTAATACCACCGGGCTTCCAATTTTTTCTCCAAGTGATAAAGACACTGGGAACCCTGAGAACATAAAAATATTTGAATGGTCAGAGAACAAAAAGTTTTTCAGAAATTCGATAGTAGTTTATTAAGAAAAAAGATATTTTTAGTTATTTAGTAAATGTGGGTCTCGTTCCTGCTAGCTTACATGACTCAACTCCTTCAAGGTATATCAGTAATATTGACCTAGCCAATGGATATTTTAGAAGAAACAATTATAAATTGTGTTATTTTATTTTGAAGGGAAATCAAACTACTTAGTCCAGGCTGGCATTACAGTATGACAATATGTGATGTAGCTCAGTGTAGCCTGGAACTTGATTTCTTCCTGACTCTATCATGTATAAGGGCCCATAGTTCACTTAAGAATGATACCTTGAAATGAAGTAGTTTGTAAAAGAAATGAGCTTTTTCTACAGAAGTCCAGCATGCTGGGGTCTCCCATTACCAAGATGGGAATACCATAATGAACCCATAAGCCCAATTTAAAGCACATTAAGAGAATTCTGGGGAATGGTAGGTGGCCTCTATCTTAATTGTTGGCTCTATCTCTAGGGACATTCCATAACCATTGCTGGGTTATTGGGGGCTAGAAACTGTTGCTGAGGGACTCTGGAAACTGCTACTGCCCCATTGTCCTTTCCTCAGGCCAGGTAGCAGGGCAGATTCTGAGTCCTGGACTTGCATGCACTTGGCTGATCTTACCCAGTACTTGGAAACAGAGATTTAGGCCTAGTCTCCTGAACTTCCAATTTAAAAACTGTCATGAAGTCAGCCTAGCCTGTCTCACTTGCAAGTTTTGTGTAGTGCATGTGGAACCTTGTTACCAGACATATATAAGAATGGTAAGTGTGAATGAGATTAAAATCTCAAGAATCTCAGAATTGAGAACATCAGGAGTAGAACCATTTCTTACCTCCCTCTATCTGCTCTGGAACAAGTAACTAGGACACCCCACTGGGTCAAGTAGCATTAATACCTGGATTTCTCCATGCTAACGAGGTATCTAGAAAGCCCCTGAGCAGTCAATGAGCTTTCTTTCCTGGGCATTCCTTCTGCAAAAGTCATTTAATTCATGGTTTACCCTGAATAAAGTGTATACATTCACATTCACCATCAAATAAACCAGTAAGAAAAAGCAAGGCTTGTATCCTCAATAAAGATCACCTTGCAGTTGGGGAATGTCTTTGTCTTAAAAATCTAGACCTAAAACTCACTAGGAAGTCAGACTCTTTTAGAGCCTCTTGTTATTCTTTGCACTCAATCCAAATCAAACTGGGTTCTGCTGATCCAGGGCTCTGCCTTTCCCTTCTCTGGCTAGTGCTAAGACATCTGGAAGGAATGGTAGACCTTTGGGTGCCTCTCACCTTCCCCCTCCACTCCTTTACCCCAGGTTCCTTTTTTCCTGTCTGTCTTCCTGCCTGTCAGTCATCTTCCTGTCTTCTCCTCCTTCTCCTTCTCCTTCTCCTTCTCCTTCTCCTTCTCCTTCTCCTTCTCCTTCTCCTTCTCCTTCTCCTTCTCCTTCTCCTTCTCCTTCTCCTCCTCCTCCTCCTCCTCCTCCTCCTCCTCCTCCTCCTCCTCCTCCTCTTTTTTCTCTTTCTCTTTCTTTTTCTCCTTATGGATATTTTATTTATTTACAGTTCAGATATCATCCCTTTTTGCCATTATCCCTCTCTAGAACCCCCTATCCTATACCCCCTCTTTTTTATGCTTTTATACCATTTTGATTACATGCATGTAACAAGGTCAGTTCTAGGTTGATGTTCTAGCAAGACAATAGATCCAAATAGTTGAGGAACAAACAGTATAATAAACACAAATAGTCAAAGGAAAAGCAAGACATTAAACTCAGTTTCATGAACACTCCCATGATCACTGTTTCTAAAGGCTTATCAGGATAAGCAAAGTATCTGAGCCTACTTCCCTATCCTAGCCCAAAGTCATTTTCATGTCTTAAGCTTACATCCCTGTTTCAGTCTAAAATTCAGAATCCTGTCTGAAATTATTTCTTTGTTCTGGCCTAATATTTAGATTCCTGCCTGAGATTACTTCTTTATTGTAGCCTACAATTTAGACTCCTACCTGAAATTACTTCTTTGTTCTAGTCTAATGTCAGATCCCTGTTTGAAGCCTACTTACTTGTCCTTGGCCAATGCAATATTCCTGTCAAGTAGCCACTTTCCTTGACCTTGGCCCATGTAAGCTTCTTGCCAAGCAGCCCCAAAGGCTCTCTCCCTTTCCCCCTTTTTTTATTTCATTAATAAGACTGAGCCTGTCTTAGGTTGTTCTGACAAGAATGCCTTCCTTACCTGTCACAGAATATGCATTGTCAAAGGCAATGCACTTTTGTCTTAGGTTGGTAAGCTCTGTGCAGAATCTTACCTGTCCTTGGCTTGCCAGCCTGTAATTTTAATAACTTTGTCTGGGGGGGGGGTCCATTTTCAGGTTTAAGTCATGTACTTTGGCTGCCAACATGTTGATATTGTTAAAGATAAACTTTAACACGATGGGCAGGAGTAAAATTATTCTCAGGACAAGAAAGGCTAGCCTGAGTGAGCTATATATGTTATTCCTGTGGTTTGTCCAAAATAGAAATACTGAGCTCAGGCCATAAATAATTTTATCAGGATTATATGCAGCATCAAAGGTCAACAGAGTAGCATTCTTTAAATTTATAATTTCATTTTGCAAAGTTAACACACCCAGAGAAGTGTTAGGATTATACCAAATATCATACAAGTGTCTTTAAACTTTTTTCTAATTATAATGACAACCATTGTGAATTTAAAAAGTAGACTACTCCAATAATATTTGTTATGACACTTGGGATGGCTCCTAACTCTCAAACCCTGAACCTTCTTCAGATAATTTGAATGGGTTATAGAGCATCATTTGATGTTCCATAAACCTATATAAATCCTTTTAAATACTCAATAAATTAGTAACATTTTTTGCTAGATGTTTAACAAAAATAGTTGTGTTAACTCCTTGTGTTAATGCTATTGCAGAAGCAGTAGTGCTGGCAATTAATGAAATTAAAGCTTTTATGCCAGCAATAATCAAGCCCACTGCCCTCTTCCTTTGTTTAAAGCCTAACTCACTTCTTCCAGCACTTTCAAGCTTTTTTTTTTTTTTTTTAGATAATCAAGGTTTTCTTATACTCAGTGCAGTGAGACAAAAGCTGGTGGATAGACCCCATAACAGACATGCCAGCTTTCAACACACTAACATAATTGGAAATTATACAGTCAATGCAACTTACAATAAATGCTGTAGAAAAGACAAAAACAATTTTAGCTCAACAATTAAAAGAGTATTAAAACATGCACTAACCCTTGTTTGGAATCCAGATCCTGTCCCAACATTATCTCTTGCTATCCTAACATCATAGTGAGCTACAGCTAACTTCCAAATATGTTCCTGACAAAGTCCAGATCCAGTCTTCCAAAAGTAGACTGTTATTTCCCATATTGGATTGTTTTCTAGACCAGTACATGATTGAGTCTTAATAGCTGGGCACCTTTAAGAAAAATACAAGAGACATAGTTTCTCTTTTTTTCTCCATCTCACAAGGTCTAAAACCTTGAGGCAAGGCAGCTTGTCCCATATGGGATACAGTCAAGCAAAGGTGGGTCAGAAACATATGTCCAATACAGCTCCCCAGTCACCCTTGTCAGGGCACTCAGCAAGCTCACAGATCAGTATCATTCTTTGTCTGAGCAACAGTATGTCTCACCAATCTTTTTAAAGTTCCATGGGCCTTTTCCACAATACCTTGTCCTTGAGGATTATATGAAATCCCCATAATAAATTGTTACCAAAATGTCTCAACTACTTGACTACAATTGCCAGACACATTATCTGTTTTTTTAAATGCATATTTTATTTATTTACCTTTCAATGTTATCTCCTTTCTCATTCCCCCCAAACCCCTTACCGTATCCCCCTTCCTCCTATTACTATGAGGGTGTGCTCCCACCATCCTCCTATTCCAGCCTCCCTGCTCTCCAATTCCCCAACAATAGGGAATCCAAAATTTCAGGCTCCAAGGCCGTCCACTTCCACTGATGCCAGGCAAGGCCACCCTCAACTACCTATATAGGTGGAACCATGAGTCCCTCCCTTTCTGTTCTCAGGCTGGAGATTTTAGAGTGGCTACTTCAGCTTGTTTCTTATGACCATTTGCTTGAAAAAATTGAAAATTGTTTTCTAGCCTTTTGCTCTAAGGAAGAGTCTGTCTTTGTCACTGAAGTGGGTTTCCTGTATGCACCAAATTGTTGAGTCTTGTTTACATATCCAGTCTGTTAGCCTATATCTTTTAATTGGGGAATTGAGTCCATTGATGTTAAGAGATATTAAGAAACAGTGATTGTTGCTTCCTATTTTTTTTGTTATTAGAGGTGAAGTTATCTTTGTGTGGCTATCTTCTTTCAGATTTGTTGGAAGAGGGTTACTTCCTTGCTCTTTCTAGGGTATAATTTCCCTCCTTGTATTGGAGTTTTCCTGCTATTACCCATTGTAGTGCTGGGTTTGTGGAAAGATACTGTGTAAATTTTGTTTTGTCATGGAATATCTTGGTTTCTCCATCTATAGTAATTGAGAGTTTTGCTGGGTATAGTAGCCTGGGCTGGCATTTGTGTTCTCTTAGGGTCTGTATGATAGCTGTCCAGCATCTTCTTGCTTTTATAGTATCTGGTGAGAAGTCTGGTGTAATTCTGATAGGTCTGCCTTTATATGTTACTTGGCCTTTTACCCTTGCTGCATATAATATTTTTTTGTCTTTTGCATTTGGTGTTTTGATTATTATGTGATGGAAAGTATTTCTTTTCTGGTCTATCTATTTGACATTCTATAGGCTTTTTGTATGATTATGGGCATCTCGTTCTTCAGGTTACAGACATTTTCTTCTATAATTTTGTTGAAGATCTTTATTGGACCTTCAAGTTGGGAATCTTCACTTTCTTCTATACCTATTATCCTTAGGTTTGGTCTTCTCATTTTGTCCTGAATTTCCTGGATGTTTTGTGTTAAGAACTTTTTGCATTTTCTTTGACAGTTGTGTCAATATTTTCTGTGGTATCTTCTGCACCTGAGTTTCTGTCTTTTATCTCTTATATTCTGTTGGTGATGCTTGTGTCTATGACTTCTGGTTTCTTTCCTAGGTTTTCTATCTCTAGGGTAGTCTTGCTTTGTGGTTTCTTTATTGTTTTTACTTCCATTTTTATGTCCTTGGTGGTTTAGTTCAATTCCTTCACCTGTTTGGTATTATTTTCTTGTAATTTAAAAGGGATTTTTGTGTTTTCTCTTTAAGGGCTTCTACCTGTTTACCTGTGTTCTCCTTAATTTCTTTGAGAGTGTTATTTATCTCCTTCTTAAAGTCCTCTATCATCATCATTAGAAGTGATTTTAAATCTGAATCTTGCTTTCCTGGGATATGGAGAATTCAGGACTTTCTAATGTCTGAGAACTAGGTTCTGATGATGCCAAGTACCCTGGGTTGCTGATGCTTATGTTCTTACACTTGCCTTTCATCATCTGGATCTCCTTAGTGCTACCTGCCTTGTCTCTGACTGGAGCTTGTCTTTCCTATTATCTTGGTTGTATCAGAACTGTGTGGAGTGGGTGTTACTACTGGTGTTAGAGCTGAGGCCCAATATCTCCACAGTGTTCAGTCACAATCTGAAAGAAACCAGTGCTCCAGACCAGGAGTGAATTCCTGGGTCCTAGTGTGTCCCAGCTACTCCTTGTTTGGGTTGGGTGTTGCTGTCTCCTTAGCTAAGATACTGCCTGGGTTAGGCCTCCTGGGAGTTCCACTTCCTCTGTGTTCTGTGAGTTTGGGTGCAGAGCTGCCACCTGGGATCTGCCTTTTCTTCTCCTTCTTGTTTCTCCTCCTCCTCCTTCTCCTCCTCCTCTTTCACCTCCTCCTCTTCCTCCTCCTCCTAGTTCTCCTTCTCCTTCTCCTCCTCCTCCACTTCTGCTTCCTCTTCCACTTCTGCTTCCCTCTTCATTCCTTCCTGCCTGGTTCTCCTCCTCCTCCTCCTCCTCCTCCTCCTCCTCCTCCTCCTCCTCCTCCTTGTCCTTTTCCACCTCTCTCTTCTCTCTCTCTCCTCTCTCTCCCTCTCTCCTCCTCCTCCTCCTCCTTCTTCTTCTTCTTCTTCTTCTTCTTCTTCTTCTTCTTCTTCTTCTTCTTCTTCTCTCTCTCTCTCTCTCTCTCTCTCTCTCTCTCTCTCTCTCTCTCTCTCTCTCTCTGCAATACTGATGGCACTTGTGTTCCCAGAGAGGAGTCCAGGAATCATTGTGGTCTCCTGACTTCCACATTTCCCTGCCTTCTTCTGGGGGACTTGTTGGCAGAAATCTGGCCACCCACAACTAAGAAGCAGAATAGAATACCACAGTTTTTGGATTTTAGACTTGAGGCATGTTGCATGGCTTAGTCCAAAAGCATTTTAATTTTTACTTCTGATCATTTAATTCAGGATATTATTTTTAAGTCTATATTTGAAGAGCAGGAGGTTAAATTCTTCTTTGTGTGTCACCATCTTTCAAAATAATTACACAATCCACATAACCTCACAATAATTATAATAGTGTCTTACATACACTATCTAATGTAATTATGTTATCTATCAGTAATTGAAATTTTATTTTTATTTTTCAAACAAAGTCTCATTCATGTGGTTCAGACTGGCTTTGAACTTAGTATGTGTAACTGAGAATTACCTCATTATTCCTTGATATTTTCAAGTTGCATCCATTTGCCTGTGCATTTCATGACGTCATTGTTTTTAATAGCTGGATACTATTCCACTGTGTGAATGCACCACAGCTTTTGTATCCATTAGATTGTTGAGGGACATCTGGTTTGTTTCCAGCTTCTGGCTATTATACATATGGCTGCTATGAACACAGTAGCACATACATCCATATTACATGTTGGAACGTTTTCTGGGTATAGCTCGGCCCTCAGATAATACTATGTCCAATTTTCTGAGGAACTGCCAGACTGATTTCCAGAGTGATTGTATCAGCTTGCAATCCCACCAGCAATGGTGGAGTGTTACTCTTTTTCCACATGTTGATCAGCATCTGCTGTCACCTAAGCTTTTGAATTTAGCCATTCTGACTGGTGTGAGGTGGAATCTCAGAGTTGTTTTGACTTGCATTTCCCTGATGATGACTAAAGATGTTGAACATTTCTTTAGGTCCTTCTTGGCCATTTGTGTTTCCTCAGTTTAAAATTCTTTGTTTAGCATTGTTACCCAATTATTTAATAGAATTATTTGGTTGTCTGTTGTCTAACTTCTTGAGTTATTTGTATATGTTGGATATTAGCCCTCTATTAGATATAGGATTGGTATAGATCTTTTCCCAATCTGTTGGTTGCTGTTTTGTCTATTGATAGTGTCCTTTGCCTTACAAAAGCTTTTCAATTTTATGAGGTCCCATTTATTGATTCTTGATCTTAGAACATATGCCATTGTTATTCTGTTCAGAAAGTTTCCCCTGTGCCCATATATTTGAGGCTTTCCCCCACTTTCTCTTTTTTTAGATTCAGTTTGTCTGGTTTTATGTGGAGGCCCTTGGTCCACTTAGACTTAAGCTTTGTACAAGGAGATAAAAATAGATCAACTTGCATTCATCTACATGTTGACCTCCAGTTAAACCAGCCCCATTTGTTGAAAATGCTCTTTTTTCCACTGGATGGTTTCAGCTCCTTTGTCAAAGATTAAGTGACCATAGGTGTGTGGGTTTATTTCTGGATCTTCAATTCTGTTCCACTGATCTACCTACCTATCACTATACCAGTACCATGCAAGTTTTTATCACTATTGCTCTGTAGTACAGCTTGAGGTCAGGGATGATGAGTACCGAAGAAGTTTTTTTAATGTTGAGAATAGTATTTACTCTCTTGGGATTTTGTTATTCCAAATGAATTTGAGAATTACTCTTTCTAACTCTATGAAGAGTTATGCATTGGAATTTTGCTGGGGATTGCATTGACTCTGTAGATTGCTTTCAGCAAGATGGCAATTTTTATATATTAATCCTGCCAATATATGAGCATGGAATATCTTTCCATCTTCTGAGGTGGTCTTCAATTTCATCAGACACTTGAAGTTCTTGCCATACAGATATTTCACTTGCTTGGTTAGAAGGAAACGAAAATATTTTGTATTGTTTGTGACTATTGTGAAGTGTCATTTTCCTTATTTCTTTCTCTGCCTGTTTGTTTTTTGAGTAGTGGAAGGCTAACAATTTGAGTTAATTTTATATTCAGCCACTTTTCAGAAGTTGTTTATCACCTGTAGGAGTTCCCTGGTGGAATTTTTTAGGGTCACTAAAATATACTCTCATTATCTAAAGACAATAATATTTTTACTTCTTTCTTTCCAATTTGTATCTCTTTGATATCCTTTTGTTGTGTAATTGCTCTGGCTGGAACTTTGAGTAGCATATTAAATAGATACAAAAAGAGTGGGGAGCCTTGTCAGTTCCTGATTTTAGTGGGATTGCTTCAAGTTTCTCTCTATTTAATTTGATATTAGCTACTGTTTTGCTCTATGTTATTTTTACTATGTTTAGGTATGAGCCTTGAGTTCTTAATCTTTCTAAGACCTTTAACATAAAGAAAGATTGAATTTAGTCAACTGCATTTTTAGCATCTAATGAAATGATTTTTTTTTTCCTTTGAGTTTATTTATGTAGTGTATCACATTGATGGATTTTAGTATATTGAGCCATCCCTGTATTCCTGAGATGACACCTACTTGATTGTCGTGAATGATAATTTTGGTATGTTTTCAGATTTGGTTTGAGAGATTTTTATTGAATATTTTTGCATTGATGTTCATAAGGAAAATTGTTCTGAAGTTCTCCTTCTTGTTGGGTCTTTGTGTGGTTTATGTATGAGTATAACTGTGGCTTCATAGAATGAATTGGGTAGTGTTCCTTCTGGTTCTGTTTTGTGGAATAGTTTGAAGACTATTAGTATTAGTTTTTCCATGAAAGTCTGATAGAATTGTGCACTAAACACATCTGGCCATGGGCTTCTTTAGTTGGGAGACTGTTAATGACTGCTTGTATTTCCTTAGAAGTTATAGGGAATTTTTAGGTGGTTTATCTGACCTTGAAATAACTTTGCTATTTTCTATCTGTCTAGAAAATTGTCCATTTCATGCAGATTTCCCAATGTGGTTGAATACAGGCTTTTGTAGTAGGAGCTGATGAGTTTTTTAATTTCCTCAGTTTCTGTTGCTGTACCTCCCTTTTCATTTCTGAATTTGTTCATTTGGATACTGTCTCTGTGCCCTCTGGTTAGGCTGGCTAAGGGTTTAATCTATCATGTTGATTTTCTCGAAAAACTAGCTTCTGGTTTTATTGATTCTTTGTATACTTCCTTTTGTTTCTACTCGATTGATTTCAGCCCTGGGTTTAATTATTTCCTGCTATCTACTCCTCTTGGGTGTATTTGCTTTCTTTGGTTCTAGAGCTTTCAGAAACTCTGTTGTTAATCTGCTAGTGTATGATCTTACTAGTTTTCATTTGGAGTCTCCCAGAGCTATATGTTTTCCTTCTAGCACTGCTCTCATTGTATCCCATAAGTATGTTGAACCTTCATTTTCATTAAATTCTAAAATGTCTTTAATTTGTTCCTTTCTTCCTTTTTTCTTTCTTTCTTTCTTTCTTTCTTTCTTTCTTTCTTTCTTTCTTTTCTCCTATTTTTCTTTCTTTCATTCTTTCTTCCTTGATCAAGTTATCACTGGGTAGGGCCTTGTTCAGCTTCCAGGTGTATTTGGGGTTTTTGATGCTTTTGTTGTTATTGAAGACCAGCCTTAGACTGTGGTGATCTGATAGAATACATGGAATTATTTCAGTATTATTGTATCTTTCGAGGACTGTTTTGCCACTGATTATATGACCAATTTTGGAGAAGGCATCATGAGGTGCTGAGGAGAAGGTATATTCTTCTGTTTTAGGATGAAATGTTCTATAGGTATCTGTTAAATCCATTTGGTCCATAACTTCTGTTAATTTCACCATGACTCTGTTTAGTTTCTGTTTCCATGATCTGTCCATTGAGAGTGATGAGTGTTCAAGTCTCTCACTATTATTGTGTGTTTTGCAATATGTGCTTTGAGCTTTAGTAAAGTTTTTTTATGAATGTAGGTGCCCTTGCATTTGGAGTGCAGATATTCAGAATTGATAGTCTTTCTTGGTAGATTTTTTCTTTGATGAATATGAAGTGCCCTTCCTTATCTTTATTGATAACTTTTGATGAAAATCAATTTTATTCGCTATTAGAATGACTACTACAGGTTGTTTCTTGGGATCATTTGCTTGGAAAACTGTTTTCCCAACTTTTACTCTGAGATAGTGTCTGTCTTTGACAATTAGGTACATTTCCTGTATGCAACAAAATGCTGGGTCCTATTTACATATCCAGTCTGTTAGTCTTTGTCTTTTTATTGGAGAATTGAGTCCATTGATGTTTAGAGATACTAAGTTATAGTGATTGTTGCTTCCTGTTAAATGTGTTGTTAAGGTGGAATTATGTTTGCTTGGGTTTCTTTTGGATTTGTTGAAAGAAGATTGCTTCTTGCTTTTTCTATTGTGTAGTTTCCGTCCATGTGTTGGAGTTTTCCATCTATTATTTTTTATAGGGGTGGATTTCTGGAAAGATATTGTGTAATTTTGTATCTTTTGTCATGGAATATCTTGTTTTCTCCATCTGTGGTATCTGAGAGTTTTGCTGGGTATCATAGCCTGGGCTAATTTTTATGTTCTCTTATGGTCTATATGATATCTGCTCAGGTAGCTTTCATAGTCCCTGGTGAGAAGTCTGGTGTAATTCTGATGGAGGGATTCTTTATATCTTACTTGATGTTTTTCCTCTTACTGCTTTTAATATTTTTTTGTACATTTGGTGTCTTAACTATTATGTGACAGGAGGAATTTCTTTTCTGGTCCAGTCTATTTGGAGTTCTGTAGGTTTTTTGTATGTTCATGGGCAACTCTTTCTTTAGGTTAAAGAAGTTTTCTTCTATGATTTTGTTGAAGACATTTACTGGCCATTTAGTTTGGGAATCTTCACTCTATTCTATACCTATTAAGCCTATTTTTGGTCTTCTCATTGTGTCCTAATTTTTTGGATGTTTGGGTTAAAAACTTTTGCATTTTGCATTTTTTGACTGTTGCAATGTTTCCATGGCATCTTCTGCCCCTGGGATTCTCTCTTCTATCTCTTGTATTCTGTTGGGAATGCTTGCATCTATGACTCCTGACCTCTTTCCTAGGTTTTCTATCTCCAAGCATGTCTCCCTTTGAGATTTCTTTATTGTTTCTAGTTCCATTTTATTGATCCTGCATGGTCTTGTTCAATTCTTTGACCTGTTTTGTTGTGTTTTTTAATTCTTTAAGAGTTTCTACATGTTTAGTTGTGCTCTGTACTACTTTAAGGGAGTTATTTATGTCTGTCTTAACACATTGATGCCAGAACAGGCAGTGCTTTGCTGTGTATGTTTTGGGGGACTCGGATGAGCTAGTGTATGCTGTCTGACTGTTGCTTCAGAATCAGATAGACTTCAGTGTCTCAGGTTAGTTGAGACTGCTGATCTTCCTATAGTGTCATCCTCCTTCTTAGCTTCTTCCAGCCTTTTCCTAATTCAACCACAGGGGTCCCTGGCTTCTGTCCATTGGTTAGATGTAAGTATCTGCTTCTGTCTTAGTCAGCTGCTTATTGGGCCTCTCAGAGGACAGCCATGCTAGGCTCCTGTCTATAAGTATGTTATAGCATCAGTAATAGTGTTAGAACATGGAGTCTTCTCTTGAGATGGGTCCTAATTTAGGCTGGTCACTGTACCTTCTTTTCCTCCTTCTCTTCTCCATTTTTATTGGATATTTTATTTATTTACATTTTAAATGTTATACCATTTCCTGGTTTAGTTTTTCCATCAGAAACCCCCACCTTATTCTCTCTTCTCATGCTTCTATTAGGGTATTCTCCCACCCACCCACTCCTGCCTCCCTGCCCTGGCATTCTCCTACACTGGGGCATCCAGCCTTCCCAGGACCAAGGGCCTCTCCTCCTTTTTAGACTGGGCCAATTCTGAGTCAGAAGTTTTGACTGTGGGATGGCATCCCCATCCCTCCACTTGATGCCCCGTACTTCTACTGGAGGTGGATTCTACAAGTGTCTTCTCCCCACTGTTGGGCCCTTCATCTAAGGTCCTTTCCTTTGAGTCTAGAGATTCTCTCATTTCCCAAGACCCTGGTACATTCTAGAGTGTCTCTTCCACCTCCCAATTCACAAGATTGTATATTGTCATACATTCTGCTGGTTCTCAGGGCTTCACCCCTGGTCCTTCCCACATACCTATCTTCCTCTTTTCCCTGGCCATCCCCCTCCTCTTTTTCACCCATTTTGCTCCCTCCCTCTGCCCTCTGGTTTCTTCTCTGTCCCTAGTGGGATTGAAGCATCCTCATGTGGTTATTAAGGCTCATTAACCTTTTTGAGTTCATTGGATTGTATCCTAAGAATTCTGTGCTTTTTTGCTAATATTCACTTATTAATGAGTACCTGCCATGCATGTTCTTTTGGGTCTTGGGATTATATTTTCTAGTTCCATTCATTTGTCTGCAAAGCTCATGATGTCCTCATTTTTAATAGCTGAATAATATTCCATTTTGTATATGAACCATATTTTCTGTAAGTATTCTTCCATTAAGGGACATTTGGATTGTTTCCAGGTTCTGGCTATCACAAATAAGGCTGTTATGACCATGATGTAACATTTGCCTTTGTGGCATGGTGGGACATATTTTGGTTATATGTCCAGGAGTGGTATAACTAGGTCTTCAGGTAAATCTGTTTCACATTTTGTGAGGAAATTGATTTCCATAGTGGTTGTACCAGTTTGCAATGCCACCAGCAATGGAGGAGTGTTCTTCTTTCTCTGCATTCTTGCCAACATGTGCTGTCATCTGAATTTTTGATCTTAGCCATTCTGATTAGTGTAAGGTGGTAGCTCTGAGTTGTTTTGATTTGCATTTCCCTGATCATGAAGGTCTTTGCACATATCTTTAGGTGTTTCTCAGCCATTCAAGATTCTTCTGTTTTGAATTCTCTGATTACTCTCTACCTTGTTTTTTGATTGGTTTGTATTTTTTGGAGGTTAGCTCAAGGAGTTCTTTATATATTTTGGATAATAGCTCTCTATCAGATGTGGAGTTAGTGAAGAGTTTTCCTAATTTGTAAGTTGCTGGTTTGTCCTAATGACTATGTCCTTTGCCTTACAGAAGCTTTTCAGTTTCCTGATGTCCCTTTTATCTATTATTGATCTTAGAGCCTGAGCCATTGGAGTTCTGTTTAGGAAATTCCCTCCAATCCCACACCCCAGCCCATAGTTCAAGGCTTTTTCCCACTTTCTGTTCTATTAGATTCAGTATATCTGGTTTTACATTGAGGTTTTTGATGCACTTGGACTTGAGCTTTGTGCAAGGTGACAAATATGGGTTTATTTTTATTTTCTACACACTGACTTCTAGTTAGACCAGCACCATTAACTGAAGATGTTTTCATAACATGTGCAAATAGTAATACCTTGACTTCTTCTTTGCCAATTTTTATCCCCTGATCTCCTTTTGTTGTCTTATTGCTCTGGCTAGAATTTTGAGCACTATATTGAATAGATATAGGGAGAGTGAACATCCTGGTCTTGTCCCTGATTTTAGACTGATTGCTTCAAGTATCTGTCCATTGAATTTGATAATGGCTGTTGGTTTGCTGTATGTGGCTTTTATTATGTTTAGGTATGGACCTTAAATTCTTGATCTGTGCAGAAATTTTAACATTAAGGAGTGTTGTATTTTGTCAAATGCTTTTTCAGCATCTAATGAGATGATCCTGTGATTTTCTTGTTTGAGTTTGTTTATATAGTGGATTGTGTTAATGGATTTTCATATATTGAACCATACTTTCATCCCTGGAATGAAACCTACTTGATCATGGTGAATGATCATTTTGATGTGTTTTTGGATGTAGTTTGTAAGAATTTTATTGAGTATCTTTTGCATCAATAAGCAAAATTGGTTTGATCTGAAGTTCTTTTTCTTTGTTAGATCTCTGAATGGTTAGTAGTGATTCTTCTGTTTCTATTTTATGGTATACTTTGAGGAGTATTGGCATTAGCTCTTCTTCAGAAGTCTGTAGAATTCTGTACTAAAGTGATCTCGTCCTGGGCTCTTTTTTTGGTTGCAAGGTTTTTAATGAATTCCTCTGTGTCTTTAGGGAATATGGGCCTGTTTAGATAGTTTTCTGGCTCTTGATTAAACTTTGATACATGGTAACTGCCTAGAAATTCATCCATTTCATCTAGATTTTCTAGTTGTGTTGAGTATAGGCTTTTGTTGTAAGATCTGATGAATTTTTTTGAATTTCCTCAGTTTTTGTTATTATGTCCCTTTTCCATTTCTGATTTTGTTAATTTGGATACTATCTCTAGGCCCTTTAGTTCATTTGCCTAGGAGCTTATATATCTTGTTGGCTTTATCACAGAACCAGCTTCTGGGTTTTGCTGATTCTTTGTATTGTTCTCTTTGTTTCTATTTGGTTGGTTCAGCCTTGAGTTTGACTATTTCCTTCCTTTTGCACTTCTTTGGTGTATTCACTTCTTTTTCTTCTAGGTCTTTCAGGTGTGCTGTTAAGTTGGTATTGTAGGATCTCTCCAATTTCTCTATGAGGGCACTTAGTGCTATTAGTTTTCCTCTCAGCACTGCTTTCATTGTATTCCATAAGTTTTGGTATGTTGTGCCTTCATTTTCATTGAGTTATAAAAAGAAAGTCTTTAATTTACTTATTTCTTCCCTGACCAAATTATCATTGAATAGAGAGTTATTCAGTTTCCATGGGTATGAAATGGTTTGCTGTTGTTGTTGTTAGCTTTTGGTGATCTGATAGGCTGCATAGAATTATTTCAATCTTTTTGTATCTATTGAGGCTTGCTTTGTGACTGAGTATATGGTCAATTTTAGAGAAGGTATCATGAGGTGCTGAGAAAAAGGTATATTCTTTTGTTTTAGGGTAGCATGTTCTGTATATATCTGTTAAAGCTATTTGGTTCATAACCTCTATTAGTTTCACTGTATCTATCTTTAGTTTCTATTTCAAGGACTCGTCCATTGGGGAGAGTGTGGTGATGAAATCTCTGGATATTATTTTGTGGTATTCAATGTAGTTTTTGAGCTTTAATGAAGTTTCTGTTAAGAATGTGGGTACCCGGGGCTGGAGAGATGGCTCAGTGGTTAAGAGCACTAACAGTTCTTCCAGAGGTCCTGAGTTCAATTCCCAGCAACCACATGGTGTCTCACAACGATTTGTAATGGGGTCTGATGCCCTTTTCTGGTGTGTCTGAAGAGAGCTATGGTGTACTAATTATATACAATAAATAAATAAATAAATCATTAAGAGAAAGAATGTGGGTGTCCTTGAATTTGGGCATAGGTGTTCAGAATTGATACTTTCCCTTGTTGACTGAATATATACTTGATTATATACTAAGATTTCAACTTATAATTGTTTCTTGGGACCATTTGCTTGGAAGATTTTTTTTCCAGCCTTTAACTCTGAGGTAATGTTTGTCTATGTCACTGAGGTGCAGCAAAATGCTGGATCCTGCTTGCATATACAGACTGTTACCATATGTCTGTTTACTGAAAAATTGAGTCCATTGATATTGAGAGATATTAAAGACAGATGATTCTTAGTTCCTGTTATATTTATTGTTATAGGTAGCATTAGATGTATGTGAGTCTCTCTTTTTGCCCTTATTGTGAGGTTATTAATATCTTATTTTTTCTTTGGTGTATATATCCTCCTTATATTAGAGGTTTTTTTTTTTTTCTAGAATCCTCTATAGGGCTGGATTGGTAGATACATATTGTTTAAATTTGGTTTTATCCTGGAATATTTTGGTTTCTCCATCTATGAAGATCGAGAATTTTGCAAGGTATAGTAGCTTGTGTTGGGATTTATGTTCTCTTAGGGTCTACATGACCTTTGTCCAGGCTCTTCTGGCTTTTAGTGTCTCTGTTGAGAAGTCTGGTGTAATTCTGATAGGTTTGCCTTCATATGTTACTTGGCATTTTTACTGACATCTTTTAATATTCTTTCTTTTTCCTGTGCATTTGGTGTTTTGAATATTGTGTGACAAGAAGATTGTCTTTTCTAGTTCTACATTTTCTTTTAGTGTTCTATAGGCTTTTTATACATTTATGGCCATTTCTTTTGTTAGGTTGGGGATGTTTTCTTCATTGATTTTATTGAAGATGATTTTTGTTTCTCTGAGCTATGAATTTTCACTCTCTTTTATTCCTATTATTCTTAGGTTTGGTCTTTTCATTGTATCCTGGATTTTCTGGATGTTTTAGTTAGGAGTTTTTTCTGTTTTGAATTTTCTTTGACCATTTTGTCAATATCTTCTAAGGTATCTTCTATACCTGAGATTCTCTCTTCTATCTGTTGTATTTTGTTGTTGATGTTGCATCTTTAGTTCCTGACCTTTTTTCTTGGTGTTCCATTTCCAAGGTTGCCTCCACTTGTATTTTGTTTATTGTTACTACTTCTACTTTTAGGTCTTGGACCACTTTGCTCAATTTCTTCCCCCATTTAATTTTTTTTCTGTATTTCTTTAAGGGATTTATTTGTTTTATCTTTAAGGGCTTCCCATTTTAGATTTCTAAGTACATTATAAAAATATAATTATAAAAAGAGTATGACACATAAAAATAGACATATAGCCAAATGGTACAAAATAGAAGACCCAAACATGAACATGTGTAACTACAGCCCTGTGACATGTTATATTTTATTGGTTAAAATGTGTGGTTAGTATGATTCTTGACATATGGTAAAATACACTTCAAGAATTCTCATGTATTTATATTTGTTAAGGTTTTTTCCTCATAAAGATTGGTTATGATTGGTCAGCTGATACATGGGACAATCAAGTACTAGATTGTTTAATGTGTTATTGCATACATTTCTTTTGCTGAACATTCTTCTATAAAAAATGAGGTATGAAACTCTACAGAGAAGTCATAATCATTTTATATGGGTGGGAGAATATACTGAGGTTGATAAGAGTGACCTTTGCTTTGAATGTTCCATATACTTACCTCTATGCTGTCCCTGTCCTTATCCTATTAGGTACCATTGGAGACTGGAAAAACCATTTGACTGTGGAGCAGAATGAAAGATTTAACATGATATTTGAGAGGAATATGAAAAATTTTCCCTTGAAGTTTATCTGGGGTATAAATGAACAATAAAAATCTAATGTCAGCATAAAATAAACACAATTGAGAAAAAATCCATTCAGAAGAATACATGCTTTAATATTAATATTAATGTCTTCCATATTTTAATCATTAAATACACCCCCTTCTCCTTTTTGCTTTTATACATTTTTTAATGTTAACAAATGGCTTTATAAATTTGGCAATTCTCAATATCAATCAGAAATGTAACCTAATACCCAACCTAGACATATCAATTATTTTTGACTGGCAGGGACATGTGAACATCTTCCTCCATATCTGGCCCCCCTCTCTCTTTCTCTCTCATCACCTAGCTCCTCCTCTCCTTCTCATCCTCCTCTCCTTACTCCTCCCACCTTAGCTCCTCCTACATATCACCCTTCCTGTGAAAATAAAACTTTCTCTCAAAATACAGTTAGAGCATAACTATACCAATTTATGTCAGTAAGGTGCAAGATAGATTTAATACCCAGTCTATCATTTTGTTGACTAAGCAGAACCTCTGTCATCTCTCCTAAATAAAAGACTTAGTTCTGAACCTGGCTTTTTTTCTTGGCTTTAGAATGAATGTCAGCTGAAAACCATCCTCTCAAATCTTTTCTCTCAAAGTAAATAGCAAGGATTGGGTATGAGACTATAAGTTTTCAACCCCATCAAAAATCCAGAATGACTGAGTTAACTGAAATTATGGGAAGCACAAAGCATAGCTTCTAAAACATAGCCAATTTATAAAGACCGTTGAATACCTGGACAGTCCCTATACCACAAAACATTGGAACATCTGATCTTCAGCCTTCTGGCTCAGGATCATCTGACAGACCTAGTGATGCAGAATTATTAAGGGCTGATTAATCTGTCTTGGCAGATATAATCAGTAGCCTATTCTGCAAGTGTGTCCTTTTCTGGACTGTGATTTGTCTGTAGATGGAAAGAGGCAATTCCTGCCTAGTGGCTGACTCACCACAATTGGAATAACTCCAAAGATGCTCAATTTCTTCTTAGAATCCAAGACAGGAAGCTGTCAGGAGCAGACAGGTCTCTAATCAAAATGAACATTAATAAAGAAATGTTTGTAACGTCAATTCTGTGGATTTCTGACGTTTTGAAAACCAACTATTTATGTAAGGCAATCTTGACTGTTGTCTGTTAACTCCTCTCAGCTATTTCTAAATAAAATATAGAAAACACCCTAACAATAAACTCAAAGCCATGAATTTGCTATAGGCCCTTGACTCACAGGCTAACCATCTCAAATAAGTTTAAAAAGTTAAAAAAAGGACTGGGTCTAAGCCTTGTATTCCTAAATGTGTTATACAGGTGCAATGCCTATGATAGTAACAATATTCATCTCACTTTTATATTAATAAGAGGCTCATACCAATAAAAACCTTAAAGTTGAAATCAAAGTAAATTTTGTACCATTTAAGAAATTATAACTTCATCTTACTAACAATTGTACTTATTTCTACCAGTAGGTTATGGCTATGCAATAAATCCTAGCTAATCCTCCCTGTTCCAGCAAAATCACTACTTTTCCCTAGAAAGACAGCCCACTATTAACCACCTCAGCCCCAAGCCCAGGGAATAGGGGTGCCAACTCTTCGTTAACTTCTTCAAGCTGATTATGGGTGTTGAAATATTAGAAGAGGGGTTTGTGGAAGAGTAAATTGATAAGCCTCTGACACAGTGTCTTCACTGCATCCAGCTGGAATTCCAGGACATCAGAGGTTCAAGCAGGTCTGCTCAGCTTGCCTGATAAGTAGATTCACCAAGGCTATGTATTTTTCAATATAAACATTCTCAAAACATATTTTAGTACCAAGATAATTGTTTGAATTCTGGAATCCAGTCTTCCTGCAGCCTGCCTCTATCATGTCTAATTCATATAATTCTGGGAGTTTCTATGAAGGTGTGCTCCCACCATCCTCCCATTTTTGCCTTCCTGCTCTCAAATTTCCGAACATCATGGAATCCAAACTTTTGGGCACCTAGGCCCTCCACTTCCACTGATGCCTAACTCCTTACTCCATTCCCCCACTCCAATTACTATGAAGGTGTGCTCCCACCATCCTCTCATTCCTGCCTCTCTGCTCTTACAATTCCCCAGCACTAGGGAATCCAAACTTTCAGGTACCAAAGCTGTCCACTTCCACTGATGCCTGGCAAGGCCACCCTCAAGTACCTATACAGGTGGAGCCATGAGTCCCACCCCCCCTTTGTGTTCTTGAGCTGGAGATTTTAGAATGGCTACTCTGGCTTGTTTCTTAGGACCATTTGCTTGAAAATTTGTTTTCCAGCCTTTTACTCTAAGGTAGAGTCTGTCTTTGTACTGAGGTGGGTTTCCTATATGCAGAAAAATGCTGGGTCCCGTTTATATATCCAGTCCATTAGCCTATGTCTTTTAATTGGGGAACTGAGTCCATTGATGTTAAGAGATATTAAAGAACAGTGATTGTTGTCTCCTGTTATTTTTGTTATTAGAGGTGAAGTTATCTTTGTGTGGCTATCTTCTTTCGGATTTGTTGGAAGAAGGTTACTTTCTTGCTCTTTCTAGGGTATAATTTCCCTCCTTGTATTGGAG
The DNA here is from genome assembly GCF_011762505.2 of Arvicanthis niloticus. NCBI lineage: Eukaryota > Metazoa > Chordata > Mammalia > Rodentia > Muridae > Arvicanthis > Arvicanthis niloticus. The sequence continues at coordinate 23,441,670 of NC_047677.1, forward strand.
CTTTCCTGCTATTATCCTTTGTAATGCTGAGTTTGTGGAAAGATATTGTGTAAATTTGGTTTTGTCATGGAATATCTTGATTTCTCCATCTATGGTAATTGAGAGTTTTGCTGGGTATAATAGCCTGGGCTGGCATTTGTGTTTTCTTAGGGTCTGTATGACATCTGTTCAGGATCTTCTAGCTTTTATAGTATCTGGTGAGAAGTCTGGTGTAATTCTGATAGATCTGCCTTTATATGTTACTTGGCCTTTCTCTCTTACTGCATTTAATATTCTTTCTTTGTTTTGTGCACCTGGTGTTTTGAATATTATGTGACGGGAGGTATTTCTTTTCTGGTCTAGTCTATTTTGCATTCTATACACTTCTTGTATGTTTATGGGCATCTCTTTCTTTAGATCAGGGAAGTTTTCTTCTATAATTTTGTTGAAGATATTTATTGGCCCTGTAAGTTGAGAATCTTCATTCTCATTTATACCTATTATCTTTAGGTTTGGCCTCCTCATTGTGTCCTGGATTTCCTGGATATTTTGTGTTAAGAACTTTTTGCATTTTTCATTTTCTTTGACAGTTGTGTTGATATTTTCTATGGTATCTTCTGCACCTGACATTCTCTCTTCTATCTCTTGTATTCTGTTGGTGATGCTTGTGTCTATGACTCCTGATTTTTTTCCTAGGTTTTCTATCTCCAGCAAAGTCTTCCTTTGTGATTTCTTGATTGTTTCTACTTCCAATTTTATGTCCTGGATGGTTTTGTTCAGTTCCTTCACCTGTTTGGTTGTGTTCTCTTGTAATTCTTTAAGGGATTTTTGTGTTTCCTCTTTAAGGGCTTCTACCTGTTTACTTGTGTTCTCCTCAAATTCTTTGAGAGTGTTATTCATGTCCTTCTTAAAGTCCTCTATCATCATCATTAGAAGTGATTTTAAATCTGAATCTTGCTTTTCTGGTGATATGAAGAATTCAGAACTTTCTAGTGTGGAAGAACTAAGTTCTAATGATGCCAAGTTCCCTGGGTTACTGTTGCTTATGTTTTTATGTTTGCCTTTTGCCATCTGGATTTCCTTAGTGCTACCTGCCCTGTCCATGACTGGAGCCTGTCTTTCCTATTATCTTGGTTGTATCAGAAATTTGTGGGCTGGGTGTAACTACTGGGGTAAGTGCTGGGGCCCAAAATCTGCTCAGTGCACAAGCGCAGACAGGATGCTGTCCTGGTTAGAGCTCTGGGAGCCCCATTTCCTCTCGGTTCTTAGAGATTGGGGCCAGAGCTCCCTCCCAAGATCTGCTCAGTGCTCTGGCCCAGACCAAAGGAAACCAGTGCTCCAGACCAGGAGTGACTTCTTTGGTCCTTGTGGGTCCCAGTTTCTCCCAGTTTGTGGCGGGCCTTTCTGTCTGCTTACCTAAGATACTGTCTGAGTTAGAGCACCTGGGATCCCCACTTCTTCTAAGATACTGCCCAGGGTAGAGTTCCTGGGAGCCCCACTTCCTCTGGGTTCTGTGTGACTGGGGGTGGAGCTGCTGTCTTGGATCTGCTCAGTTCCTGGGCCCAGACCAGAAGGTGAATGTGTGTGTTTTTAATTTGGAAAACTATACCTGAGCATTGAATGGAGGCAGAATAACCATTTATATTAAGAACTAGAAAAGAGGGAAGATGTACTCATCTCCTTAATAAAGTATAAACTTTTGTTGATGAATTGTGTATTTTGATGAGTTTTGTATTTATATACAATGGGTGTCACTACTAATTTTACCAAAATTTATAAATAATGAACTTAAGATTTAATTTTGCAGTTCACCTCCTTTCGCTGCGCATGAGGCAGGAGGTGGTGGCGGTGGTGGCAGAGGCGGCAGGGGGGGCTTGGCTGAAGTAGGCAGCAGTGGAGAGAAGCCCCTCAGCTGTCACTGCAATAGTGAAATGGCATAGACCTTAGCAGACACCTGGTGGCTTCTCATCAAGCCACAGTACTTGAATGATGCCTACGGGCTGTCCCGCATCTTGGATGGAATAATATTTGATGACAATTTCATTGAGGAAAGGAAGCAAGGGCAGGAAGAGTTCATAAACAAGATCACTGGTCATCCTCTGGCCCAGAATGAACGCTGTCTTCACATGTTTTTACAGGATGAAATTATAGATAAAAGCTATACTGCATCTAAAATAAGACATACCTGAATTTGGCAAGAAGCAAAACCCGAGACCATCAGTGATTCAACCACACCAATGAAGAAGTTGCAACTAACTTAGCATGCTGCCCAGTCACTGTTATAACATGCCCTGAGTATCCTAACACTTCCATGCTCCCTTCCATTCTCTCTCTCTCTCTCTCTCTCTTTTTTTTTTTTTTTTTTTTTGCAGTTGAAAAGATGTTAATTTGCTTTAGTGAAAACTCCCTTGCTCCAAACTTTTTGCTAAGTAGTTCTTCCCACTGTGTCCTTGGGCACACTGTAGCCTGCCAGCCCTGTGGAACCTGCAGTGTCCTGACTAAAGCTGCTGATTTGCTCTCACTTACAGTTCCTGAGTCTATTTGCTTCTTGAATCATATTGACAAGAGTATTTCTCCCCCACCCCTTGATGTGTGATGTCACCGCTTGGTCCTAATTTATGTGCAGGAGCACGACACCATTTGTCTCCAGTGCTATACATATGAGGTGACCTTTGTGTGCAGAAACTGTCTTACTTCTGGCCTTTCACATGAAAAATTAATGAAGGAAATCTTTATATTATGTATAAAAACAGAGGCTTGGGGAAAATCCTGTCAGGGATATGTTCTGTCATTACCTGAGCAACCATTCTCATGAACAGAAGTATTGAAACAGTCTTCCCAATTGTCTCATTTTTCTCTGGCTTCTTATTCTTGGCCAATTGAAGCACAAAAAATTACATCAAATCTGATTTTTTAGAAGTCATGATGTTGGGATGGTGTGTCTTGAGTGATCCACAAAGAGTTTAGAAACAGGGGTAGGTACGATCAAAACATAACAGGTACATCTAAGAAGTTCTCCAGTTATTGAGAAAACAGTAAGGTGAGAAGGAAGAGCTATGTCTTCATGATCCAATTTTACACATCAAATCAAGGAAAGAAATTTGTACCAATGGTTTAATTCACAGAAAAAAGAGAAAGAAGCTCAGGACAAGTTGCAAAAATAGTATAATCTTAAATTTGTTGATTAACTTGCATATTTAAATTCTAATGTCCATAATTATAAGGTGACTTTCTTTTACCTTGGATGTAAGGTTTAATGTTCAGGTACACAGCAGGTTAGTAAGAAAATTTTAATGTTCTGCTATAAAATTTGTCAAACTATTCACCATAAAGTATTGTGATGCTTTCAGTTGCTAATCATGCCATGCCAAACTGCTAAGTGTACGTGAAAGCAAATACTATCAATGACAGTTGTGAGTTTTCTCAAGTACAGTCTATGTTGTTGACTGATTTCTTATCACTATTGCTCTGGAATTTTAAGAACTTTTGAGCCAGAATTCTTGTTCACTATGTAAAAACATTTATCTGTCAATAAAAAGCTGATAGGCCAATGAGCTGAGCAGGTTTAGAAGGTGAGAAAACTGAAAAAAAGCATGAGGATACTGAGATTAAGTTAAATAGCGGTCTTCAGTAGGACACAGAGGAAGTTGATGACATGAAACTGAGAACCATGTGACTAGACACATGGCAGGACTTAGAAGAGAACAAATGGGATCATTAAATCATGAGCTTGTCAACAAAGAGTCTCAAGTTTATCGCCTAAACATTTATTCATAAGGATAATAATGTCTCACAGTTGTTCTTTCAGGGAATAAAGAAGCCAGGTGAAAAAAAGCCCTCTGTTACAATTGATGTCCAGCTTAGAGCAGAGATTCCAAACGTAGAAAGAACTAGGCTTAGAGCCTGAAGAGTTCCAGGTAGAGGGCACAAACAAGCACTGCTCTGAATCAGAGCAGATTCCTTGAGAGGTAAGTGAATGTCAAAGGCATGGCTTCTTTGAGAGAAAGTCCCACTTTCCAGTGAAGCCAGCAGAGACTAGCCAGTGGAACTCTATGAGTAGTGAATATGAAGCTTGACCCAAAGCAACAGGTGCACCCTACAGGCAAATGACTCCCACAAAGTGAGGCAGAGAGGCTTGGCTCCCAAACTCTATTAGCTGGTACAAGACAAAGTTTTTATAGAAAGACATTGGCTTCAGCTCACACCCAGCAAGGGCTGCCTCCTGGACAAACGATGTGCTAACTGAGAAGCAGAGAGCTGCCAGTTATAGACACTTGGAAGAAAGATACCAGTTAGACATATGGACACAGCATGAAATGTTGAAAAGTTACCAGATTTGGTAAAATACTTGGGAACTCTTTCAGGAGAGAGCTAGAGGTTAAAAAAAATTCTAAATTTCCTGGAGAAGGCACCTCAGTACTCTTGGCATATCACTCACAACCAAACTGGATTCCAGCCTGTTCCAGGCTCAGCCATCCCCTTCTTGCCTGTAACAGAGGTGAAGGGCAGACCCACCATTCTAAACTCCTTGGGTCCCCAGCATTGTTGGGTACACAGAAAATTAAAAACCACATCAATTGTCTCAGATATCTTTGTTTCTTGCCCAGAAGAACACTTGCTGAGACCCCATTTTAGAATGCATTTGCCTTTCCTGAGTGGCATGCTGGTGGTCCTCTGGCATCCCATAAGTGAGGCAGACATGCCACCCACCAATGTATAAACTCTTTTCAGGTATTGTAGAATAGGATGAGAACTATTTCTTTAGGATGATAGTAGTATTTGGTTTTACCTCAAGTCCACAGGCATCTAATCTCAGGTTCTTGGCCACCCCAGCAGTGCTGAGCACGGGTTCTGTCTTAAGAAATGGGCTTCAAATCCAATCAGGTGTTGGTTGGTTACTCAGACAAACATTGTACCTCTATTGTACTTCCAAATTTTGCAGGAAGATCATCATTGAAGATTAAAAGATTTGTAGCTGGGTTGATGATTATCTTTCTCTTCTGGTAGAGTGCAGTGCCTTCTAGTTCCAGGAACACTAGTCAGGAGTGAAGATTCTTGGTTGACACAGGCTTGACTTCTCCATGTTTAATTAGTTGTATAGGTGTTGTCTTCAGCAGTATGGACCTACCCTCCAACTTTAGAAAGAAATAAATAGAAAGAAGTAGTTCTCCTCTGAGGGTTACAACACCTTTGAGGATTACATGTCAGATATTCTACATGTTTGATTTTTATATTACAATTCATCAGTGGCAAAACTACAGTTACAAAGTAAAAACAAAATAAGTTTATTGTTGGGAGTCACCACAACCTGAAGAAATATATATATGTATACATATATATGTGTGAAAAAAAAATATACTTGACCATTAGCTATGGTGTTTTTGTTCAAATGGGGTCCCATTGACCAATAGTTGTTTAGATTTAAGACCATTTCCAGTGCGGGAAGCTTGATTTCATGACAAGAGATATCTAATTTGGGCTTTGTATCTCCCCCTATTTTTATGGATTTCATTGAAACTCGATTATCTGTATGCCATGGTTGTCTGTATCTGTCTGTCTATCCATATCGATGTCCATTTATCTCTATTTCTATATCATCATTGATGTATTCTACTGTGTTTGCTTCCCATATGACCTCTCAAATGGCCCTTAGTTTTAGCTATTTCTCTTCACACTCCCTCCCTTGCTTCCTACTTTATTACCCTTTCTTATTTGAAGAATTTAACAGCTAAAATCCGAATAATATTTACCACATTTCTCTTTCTGAGTCTTGATTACCTCAAGTCTGATTTTTTTCGTGGCTCAATATACTTCCCTATGGATTCCATAATTTCACTTTTAATGGCTGAATAATATTCTATTGTATATATACTTATGATTGTAAACTGAGTAAACTTTGAAAGTCTTTACCTCTGCTTTAGAAATATTTCTTGGAGTTCTGGTCTGGGCCGGAGCACTGAGTGGGATCACCAGCAGCAGCTCTGCACCCAACCTCACAAAACCTAGATGAAGCAGGGATACCAGGAGCTCTAACCCAGGCAGTATCTAAGGTAAGGATTCAGCAATGCACTCCCCAAACAGGGAGTAACCGGGACACACAGGGACCCAGGAATTCACTCCTGGCCAGGAGCACTGGTACCTTCCTGTCTGGGTGTGAGCACTCAGCAGATCCCAGGAGATAGCTCTGCACCCAATCTCACAGCACCCAGAAGAACCGGGGTTCTCAGGAGCTCTAATCTGGGCAGTGCCTTGGATAAGGAGGCAGCAACACTCACACCAAATAGAAAGTAACTGAGACTCACTGAGACCCAGGAATTCACTCCTGGGTGGGAGTACCAGTTTCCTTCCTGTTTTGGCCTGAGCACAGAGCAGATCCCAGGAGACAGCTCTGTACCCAAACTCCCAAAACCCAGAGGTGGCAGGGCGCCCAGGAGTTCTAACCTGGGCAGTATCTCAGGTCAGGAGGCAGCAATATTCTACCCAAACAGGGAGTAACCAGGACCCGCAGGGACCCAGGAATTTCCTCCTGGCCCAGAGCACTGGTTCCTTCCTGTTTCCGCCTGAGCACTGAGCAGAGCTTGAACCTCAGCTCTAACCCCAGCAGCAACACCCATCTCAAACAGTTCTGACACAACCAAGATAATAGGAAAAACAAGGCTCCAGTCAGAGACACCAAGTGCTACTCAGGTAGCACCAAGGAGATCCAGATGGCTAAAGGCAAGAGCAAAAACACAAGCATCAGCAACCAAGGATACTTGGTTTCATCAAAACCTAGTTCGCCCACATTAGAAGGTCCTGAATTACCCATATCACCAGGAAAGCAAGAGTCAGATCTAAAATCACTTCTTTTTTTTTATATTTTATTTACATTTAAGATGCCATCCCCTTTCCACATTTCCCCTCCCTAGAACACCCCTGTCCCATGCCCCCCTTTCCTTTTTGCTTTTATATGATTTTTTTAAAATGTTAATCAAAGGATTTAAAAGTTTGGTAATACTCAATCAGAAGCGTAACCCAATACCCAACCTAGATATAAAAACTATCTTTGACTGGTGGAGACATGTGAACATCTGCCTCCATGCCCCCTCTCTCTTTCTCTCTCTCATCACCTAGCTTCTCCTCTTCTTCATCTTCTCTCCTTGTTCCATCTCTTCCTCTCAGTACTCCTTCCCACTTAGCTCCTCCTACATATCACTCTTCCTGTTAAAGTAGAACTTTTCTCTCAAAATATAATTAGAGCATACTTATTCCTATTTGTACCAGTGAGGTACAAGATAGTCCTAATACCCAGTCCATCATTCTGTTGACTAACCAGAACCTCTGTCATCTCTTCTAACTAAAACACTTACTTTTGATCCTGGCTTTTTGACTTTAGAATGAATGTCAGCTGAAAACCATCTACTCAGATCTTTATCTCAAAGTAAATAGCCAGGATTGGTTATGAGACTATAGGTCTTCAACCCCATCAGAAATCCAGAATGACTGAGTTATCTGAAGTTATGGGAAGCACTAAGCATAGCTTCTAAAACTTAGCCAATTTATAGAGACCACTGAACACCTGAAAAGCCCCTATACTACCGATCGTTGGAGCATCAAATCTTCAGCCTTCTGGCCCAGAGTTATCTGACAGACCTTAGTGATGCAGGATGATTAAGGGCTAATTACTCTGTCTAGGAAGATATAATCAGTCGACTATTCTGCATGTGTGTCCTTTTCTGAACAGTAATTAGTTTGTAGATGAAAAGAGGTAATTCTTGCCTAGTGGCTGTTTCACCACAACTGGAATAACTCCAAAGATGCTCAATTTCTTCTTAGAATCCATGACAGGAAGCTGTCAGGAGCAGACAGGTCTCTAATCAAAATGAAAATTAATATATAAATATTTGTAGCATCAGTTCTACGGACTTTTGATGTTTTGAAAACCAACTATCCATGTAAGGTAACCTGGACTGTTGTCTGTTCACTCCTCTCAGCTATTTCTAAATAAAATATAGAAAACACCCTAACAATAAACTCAGAACCATGAATTTGCTATAGGCCCTTAACTCATAGGCTAACCATATAAAATCAGTTTTAAAATGTTAAAGAAGGACTGGGTTTAAGCCTTGTATTCCTAAATAAGTTATATAGGCACAATGCCTATGAGAGTAACAATATTAATCTCACTTCTATATCAATAAGACACTCATACCAATGAAAACCTTAAATTTGAAATCAAAGTAAATTTTGTACCATTTAAGAAATTATAACTTCATCTTGATAATTATACAGATTTCTACCAATAGGTTATAGCTATGCAATAAGTCCTAGCTAATCCCCCCCTGTTCCAACAAAACCACTACTTTTCCCTAGAAAGACAGACCATTATTAACCACATTAGACCCCAAGCTCAGGGAATAGGGGCACTGACTCTTCTTTAACTTCTTCAAGCTGATTAAGGGCGTTGAGATTTTAGAAGAGGGGTGGGGAGAAGAGTAAGTTGATAAGCCTCTGATGCTGTGTCTTCATTGAATCCAGATGGAATTCCAGGACATCGGAGATTTGGGCAGGTCTGCTCAGTATGCTTGATGAGTAGATACACCAAGGCTGTGTATTCTGCAATATACAATTCTCAGAACTAAGATACTGCCTGAGTTAGAGCACCTGGGATCCCTGCTTCCTCTGGGTTCTTGGAGGTTGGGAGCAGAGCTGCCACCCAAGATCTGCTCAGTGCTCTGGCCCAAACCGGAAGGGACCAGTGTTCCGGGCCGGGAGTGAGTTCCTCCTAAAATCACTTCTAATGACAATGATAGAACACTTTAAGAAGGACATAAATAACACCCTCAAAGAAATTGAGGAGAACACAGATAAACAGGTGAAAGTGCTTAAGGAGAAAACACAAACACACACAAAAAAAAAAAACCTTAAAGAATTACAAGAGAACACAACCAAACAGGTGAAGGAATTGAACAAAACCATCCAGGACATAAAAATGGAAGTAGAGACAATCAAGAAATTACAAAGGGAGACTACAAGGGATATAGAAACCTGGGAAAGAAATCAGGAGTCATAGATGCAAGCATCACCAATAGAATACAAGAGATAGAAGAGAGAATCTCAGGTGCAGAAGATACCATAGAAAATATTAACTTAACTGTCAAAGAAAATACAAAATGCAAAAAGTTCTTAACACAAAACATCCAGGAAATTCAGAACACAATGAGAAGACCAAACCTAAGGATAATAGGTATAGAAGAAAGTGAGGATTCCCATCAGGGTCAATAAATATCTTCAACAAAATTATAGAAGAAAACTTCCCTAATCTAAAGAATGAGTTGCCCATAATCATACAAGAAGCCTATAGAATGCCAAATAGACTAGACCAGAAAAGAAATACCTCCCATCACATAATAATTAAAACACAAAATCAAAGAAAGAATTTTAAAAGCAGTAAGGGAAAAAGGCCAAGTAACATATAAAGGCAGATCTATCAGAATTACACCAGACTTCTCATCAGAGACTCTAAAAGCTAGAAGATCCTGGACAGATGTCATACAGACCCTAAGGGAACATAAATGCCAGCCTAGGATACTATACACAGAAAAACTCTCAATTACCATAGATGGAGAAACTAAGATATTTCATGACAAAACCAAATTTACAAAATATCTTTCCATAAACCCAGCACTACAAAGAATAATAGCAGGAAAGCACTAATACAAGAAGGGCAATTATACCCCAGAAAGAGCAAGAAAGTAAGCCTCTCCCAACAAACTCAAAAGAAGATAACCACACAAACAATGCTTCCACTGTTAACCAAAACAACCAGAAGCAACAATTTCCTCTCCTTAATATCTCTTAACATCAATGGACTCAATTCCCCAATAAAAAGACTTAGGCTAATGGGCTGGATACGCAAACAGGACCCGGCACTTTGCTGCATACAGGAAACTCACCTCAGTAACAAAGACAGACACTACCTTAGAGTAAAAGGCTGGAAAACAATTTTTCAAGCAAATGGTCCTAAGAAACAAGCTGAAGTAGCCATTCTAATATCAAATAAAATCAACTTTCAACTTAAAGCTATCAAAAAGGATAAGGAAGGACATTTCATACTCATTAAAGGAAAAGTCAACCAACATGAACTCTCAATACTGAACATCTATGTGCCAAATTTTCACTTTCATAAAAGAAACCTTACTAAAGCTCAAGGCACACATTGCATCTCACAAAATAATAGTGGGAGACTTCAACACCCCACTCTCAGCAATGGATAGATCAAGGAAACAAAAACTAAACAGAGATACAGTGAAATGAATAGAGGTTATGAACCAAATGGACTTAACAGACATTTATAGAACATTTTACCTATTTACCCTAAAACAAAAGAATATACCTTTTTCTCAGCAACCCATGGTACCTTCTCCAAAATAGACCATATAATTGTTCACAAAACAGGCCTCAACAGATATAAAAAGATTGAAATAATTCCCTGCATCCTATCAGATCACCATATAAGGCTGGTTTTCAATGAAACCATTCAAATTAATAAAATAGTATTCAAATTAATAAAATCCAAAAAATCATCAGATCCTACAAAGGCCTACACTCAACAAAATTGGATAATCTGGATGAAATGGACAATTTTCTAGACAAGTACCAGTTATCAATGTTAAATCAGGAGCAGATAAACCATCTAAACAATCCCATAACCCTGAAATAAATAGAAGCAGACAAAAAAGTCTACCCACCAAAAAAAGTCTGGGACCAGATGGTTTCAGTACAGAATTCTATCAGACCTTCAAGGAAGACCTAATACCAATTCTTTTCAAACTATTCCACAAAGTAGAAACAGAAGAAACACTACCCAATTCATTCTATGAAGCCACAATCACGCTCATACCTAAACCTCACAAAGACCCAACAAAGAAAGAGAACTTCAGACCAATCTTCCTAATGAATATTGACACAAAAATACTAAATAAAATTCTAGTGAACAGAATCCAAGAACACATTAAAACAATTATCCATCATGATCAAGTAGGCTTTATTCCAGGAATGCAGGGTTGGTACAATATACGGAAGTCCATCAATGTAATCCACTATATTAATAAACTGAAAGGAAAAAAACACATGATAATCTCACTAGATGCTGAGAAAGCATTTGACAAAATTCAGCACCCCTTCATGATAAAAATTTTGGAAAGATCAGGAATTCAAGGTCCATATCTAAACATTGTGAAAGCAATATACAGAAAACCAGTAGCCAACATCAAACTAAATGGAGAGAAACTTGAAGCAATTCCACTAAATTTAGGGACTAGACAAGGCTGCCCACTCTCCCCCTACCTATTCAATATAGTACTAGAAGTCCTAGTCAGAGCAATTAGGCAACAAAAGGAGGTCAAAGGGATACAAATTGGAAAGGAAGAAGTCAAAATTCACTATTTGCAGATGATATAATAGTATACTTAAGTGACCCCAAAACTTCCATCAGATAACTCCTAAACCTAATAAACAACTTTAGTAAAGTGGCTGGGTACAAAATTCATTCAAACAAATCAGTAGCCTTCCTCTTTTCAAAAGATAAACTGGCTGAGAAAGAAATGATAGAAGTGACGCCCTTCACTATAGTCACAAATAACATAAAATACCTTGGTGTGAATCTAACTGAGCAAGTAAAAGACCTGTATGACAAAAACTTCAAGCCCCTGAAGAAAGAAATCGAAGAAGATCTCAGAAGATGGAAAGATCTCCCATGCTCATGGCTTGGCAGGATTAATATAGTAAAAATGGCCATCTTGCCGAAAGCAATCTACAGATTTAATGCAATCCCCATCAAAATTCCTACTCAATTCTTCACAGAGATAGAAAGAGCAATTCTAAAATTTATTTGGAATAACAAAAAACCCAGATAGTGAAAGCTACTCTCAACAATAAAAGAACTTCTGGGGGAATTACCATCCCTGATTTCAAGCTGTATTACAAAGCAATAGTGTTAAAAAAACTGCATGGTATTGGAACAGAGACAGGCAGGAAGATCAATGGAATAGAATTGAAGACCCAGAAGTGAACCCACACACCTATGGTCATTGATCTTCGACAAAGGAGCTAAAACCATCCAGTGGAAAAAAGACAGCATTTTCAACAAATGGTGCTGGTCCAACTGGAGGTCAACATGTAGAAGAACGTAAATTGATCCATACTTATCTCCTTGTACAAAGCTCAACTCCAAGTAGATCAAGGACCTCCACATGAAACCAGCTACACTGAAACAACTAGAAGAGAAAATGGGGAAAAGCCTCGAACACATGGGCATAGGGGACAAGTTACTGAACAGAACACCAATGGCTTGCATTCTAAGATCAAGAATTGACAAATGGGACCTCATAAAACTGCAAAGCTTCTGTAAAGCAAAGGACACCGTCAATAGGACAAAGTGGCAACCAACAGAGTGGGAAAAGATCTTTACTAATCCTACAACTGATAGAGGGCTAATATCCAAAGTATACAAAGAACTGAAGAAATTAGACTCTAGACTATCAAATAACCATATTAAAAAAAATGGGGTACAGCCGGGCGGTGGTGGCACATGCCTTTAATCCCAGCACTCGGGAAGCAGAGGCAGGCGGATTTCTGAGTTAGAGGACAGCCTGGTCTACAAAGTGAGTTCCAGGACAGCCAGGACTACAGAGAGAAACCCTGTCTCAAAAAAACAACAACAAAAAAAGGGGGGGGGGTACAGAGCTGAACAAAGAATTCTCAACTGAGGAATCTTGAATGGTTGAGAAGCACCTAAAGAAGTGTTCAACACCCCTAGTCATCAGGGAAATGCAAATGAAAACAACACTGAGATTCCACCTCATGCCAGTCAGAATGGCTAAGATTGAAAACACAGGTGACAGCAGATGCTAGCAAGGATGTGTAGAAAGAGGAACACTCCTCCATTGTTGGTGGGTTTGTAAGCTGGTACAACCACTATGGAAATCAGTCTGGCGGTACCTCAGAAAATTGAACATAGTATTACCTGAGGATCCAGCTATGCCACTCCTGGGCATATACCCAAAGGATGTTTCAACATACAACAGGGATACATGCTCCACTATGTTCACAGCAGCCTTATTTATAATAGCCAGAAGTTGGAAAGAACCCAGATGTCCTTCAACAGAGGAATGGATACAGAAAGTGTGGTATATTTACACAATGGAGTACTACTCAGCTATTAAAACCAATGAGTTCATGAAATTCTTAGGCAAATGGATGGAGCTTGAGAATATCATCCTGAGTGAGGTAACCCAATCACAAAAGAACATACATGGTATACACTCACTGATAAGTGGATATTAGCCCAAAAGTTCACAATACCTAAGACACAATGCATAGACACATGTGGGTACTTTGGTTTTAGTTTAGAAGGAGTAGCAAAATACTCAACCAGAGCTCCCAGGGGCTAAACTTCCAGCCTGAGAACAGAAAGGGAGGGACTCATGGCTCCACTTGTATAGGTAACTGAGGGTGGCCTCATTAGGCAACAGTGGAAGTGGAGGGCCATGGTCCCCAAAAGTTTGGATCCCTAGTGTTGGGGAATGTGAGAGCAGGGAGGCGGGATTGGGAGAATGATGGGAGCGCACCCTCATAAAAATTGGAAGAGGGGGTATGAGATAAAGGGTTTTGGGGGAGAAAGGAAGAGGTGATAACAGTGAAAGGTAAATTCGTAAAATATCCGATAAAAAAAAAAATAACAGATAATGGGTTTGGCAAACAAAAAAAAAAAAAAAAAAAAAAAAAAAGATAGTCTATTACTTCAAACGATTTTCAAAAGTTTCCAGGAGATGCTTATTGGTTGAGATCTTAGTTTAAGCTCTTCACAAAAGAATTTATGTCTCTGTTTAATACTCTTAAGAGAGATGCAAATCTTAATTTCCCTCAACAATTAATTGGCAAAAGACAAGTAATTTTACAAAAAGGTAGAAGAAACTCTAACTAATTGATATATTATATAGATTAATTGTTGGCTATTTTATAATAGTCCTTTGATAAAAGACATTATTAATAAAGAACTATATTTCTTTAAATAGTGTCTTTATGACTCTCTGAGGGTGGAAGGAGCAAGCCTTGTTTATTCTTAACTTTCTAAAACTGAAAGCCGTTGATTGCCTTTGGCATTGTTGAGACCAATAAAAACTATGCCACAACTATGTGGAAGGACCCTCTGTCCCTTAAATGGAATGGCAAGGACCCAGTTCCTATATAGGGCCGAGGATTGATATGACTGTTTGATACCACAAAAGACACAACTAAATGGCTGCCAAAAAGATTAATGAATTAAATAGATACCTCCACAAAACCAGGCCCAATTATAAATAAGATGAATAACAATTAACATCCAGGGAAGAGAAATTTCCCTGAGAATTCCTTTCTTTTTTCTCTTCCAGGTAAAACTTAATTGCTCATGATGTCTGTCTGCTATTAGGAGTTCTAATCCTGATGCTGGCCTCTGAACTTATACTACTCAGACCTCAGATGGGCCTTTGACAAGGCCATCAAACAGCTATAGATTGACATCACTAATCTGAAGAAATCCCTCATTTCACTGTCTGATGTGATTCCCCAAAATTGCAAATGACTTTATTGGACTTGATTTTCTCTTTTACAGTAGAAAAGACTGTGTACAGCCCTTAAAGAAGACTGCTGCTTTTACATAGACAAAACAGGGATGACTAAAGAGAGCATGAAAAGGTCAGAGAAGGTCTTGAGAAAAGATAGAAAGAGAAAGAGAAAAATGAGAGCTTGTATAAGAATTGGTCTTCAACCTCTCCAAGATTGTTAACCCTACTTCCTTCTATCTTGGGATCATTAATTGGGTTATTTTTTCTTATTTCCTTTGGTCCCTGGGCCTTAAATAGGCTAACTTTGTGAAACAACAGATAGATAATCTGACAGCAAAATCTATTCAGATATATTATCATGTGTTAACTATGGAGGACCATGAGACTCTAGATGAGGATGTTACTCTACCCAGGGTGTTCCCAAGTCCCATCTCCACCCACCTAAAAGAGGGGACTTCCGCCCCTAGATCAAGCAGAGAGGGGCTACCCAGAACCCCCTCTATCTGGCGATCTGAATTCTTGCTTAGGCTGCGAGGCTAAGCACTGCAAGGGAATATAAATAAATGTTAAAATTATGTTTCTGGGTTCCCAGAGGGACAAGCCTGACTGCATAGGGGTTGATGTCAAAAGTATCCCATCTCCAGGAAAAAGACATCGGGATGGGTATGGCCCTCATGCCTCACTGAACAACAACAGGAGGACTGGAGCCATTACAAGGTCCCCTTTAATTACTGGAGGTCAGGCCTCCATCCCCACCTTGGCAAGGTTAGAATTGCCACAGCCCTTCTATACTTGGAGAAGGGAAGAGATGTCGGGGCAGCCCTGCTTATACACTGAAGGCCTAAAATCAGCCATAAGCCTAAAATCAGCAATAGGCCTGACATTCATGCCTGCTAACACAAAGTCTTGGGTCTCTATGGAAAAACACTGAAATAGAGGGCTATAAACTATTGTAAATAGGCAACTTTTGTAGAAATCTACCAGCCTGAGTAGTCATAGACCTTGTAAATAGGCAGCCTTTGCCAGATAGTACCAAATTAGATAAGGACAAGTGAATCATAGGCAGAGTCATAGTGACCTGACCCCTGAACCTTCACCCAGCTGATACCCTGTTCTGAAAGGTATCTGTACTCCCCCTGAACACCTATGCTCCTGTGTCATCCCCTTCCCCACATCTTGCATTTTTGTGTTTATAACCCCCATGTTAAAAAGTAAAAATTATGATTTGATAAAAAAAAAACACACACACACACAGTGTACCCCTGGTTCCACTGACTTAGCTCCTGACAATCTATTTTCTTGTTCTCAGAAATACTTTGAATTATAAAACATTATTGTGGTTTTTGTTAGTATGCTGGGTAAAATAATTTTTATTGATCTCATTTTAAACTTCAAAGTTTGTAGTGAGTTAAAATGTCCTTTAACATAATTATGGGTCATATTTGTTTTCATATTATAAAATGCTAGTTAATCTGTTGGACATTTTAAAAAACTGAATTCCTTTTTGAGAATTTCATATATGAACACTGTATTTGCATAGTTTTCCTCTTTCTCTCCTTCCTCCCACTTTTCTCAACCCTCCATGCTTTTTAAATGCATTTTATCATTTAATTATTGTTTGAATATGTATACATGTATGAGTATATATGTTTATACAAATATTGATAAAGTGAAAAAAAGAAATATTTCTTGATAAATATACATAAACATACCTCTTTCTATTTTCTTGAGTTGTTGATTCTATTTTTTAAAAAAATTATGTAGCATATGTTTAATGAGTGATATATTACATATAAATTTATTATTTTCCTCTCAGTACTTAGTGATTGAACCCATGCATATTTCATTTATCTGATATCTTTGTCTTTAAGCCAAACTGTCACAGTACTAAAATGACTCATATTCATATATGACTAATCCAAATAAGTTTTTCTTGCCTTTTGATTATTTAACTGGCAGAAAAAATGAGCTCTATTCAAACTACAAGATAAAGATTGAAACTTGGGCACAAGCAAGGGTTTTCTGAAGACAAATGCATTACAGAAAATGGCTGCAAATATTTCCAATAAGATAATATGAAATTAAAATGTCATTACAGCAGAGGAAACAATCTTCAAAATTAGGAGATAGTCCTGAGAGTATGAAGCATGACTGGTAACTACACAAAACAATGGAGGTTAATATCAAGTTTAAAGAATTGTAACATATCAAACTAATTTGTTTACTCGATGATTGAGCTAGTGAAATGAATAGAAAATTCTCAAGATATCCAATATGTATTTGAAAAAGTATTCCACAATTTAGAGAAATCCAATTTAAAAGTGCTTTGAGACTTGATTTCACTGCAGTCAAAATTTCTATCACCAAGAAACACTTCTCATGAGGCAGGGGTGGAGGATATGACAGGCAATATTTGTATCTCAGCAGCAAATGGATTCCATTCCTGTTTCTCTCAACATCTCATCAGAACTGGTTTTGCTTCATCCATTGATACGCAACTCATGAGTAGAAAAGAATAGATTCAGATACTACCAAGGTTTTCCTTTCCTTTGGCATAATATATGTATACTTATCTATTTATAGTCTTTCCATGGTGGTGCATGACTCCAATCCCAACACTGTGGAGGCAGAGGAAGATAGATCTCTATGAATTCACAATGAGCCTAGTCTGTACAGGGAGTTCCAGGTCAGCCACAGTTACATGAAGAGATTTTGTCTCAATATATTTTTTCACTAATTCATTAAAAAAAAAAATAAGAAGGGATCATACATATGCTTTTTCATTATATAACTTTCCTTGTCCCATCACCAAAACTGATGTCTATTTGCAAAATGAACCTGTTTCATCCCTCTTTATTCTTCTTGTTTTAGAGAAAGAAATTCTCTCTCCCCTCTCCACTCCCTAATTTCTCTCTTCACCATTCTTTTTTTTTCTAAAACAATGCCTAGCTGTGTAACTAAACACAACAAATTACAAGTCAATATTTCCTTCAGTGTGCTTCCAGAATCATTGTGAGACTCCGAGCCAGGAGGGTCAAGATGGAATACATAATGGATGTTTAAGAGTGTGTGGAAGGTATTGTGTGTGATAGGTGAGAAGTAACAGTGACTCCCTGCTGTGTTTTCTTCACTTCAGCGATATTCTCTATAAATAGACTGTCCATTCATCCATATAATGTCATGTTTTAAGCACACCTGAAAAGGTAAAGTTAAGTTTTCTACAGGGTTAGGGCTAGGGATAGAGTTATGGTTAGGGTCAGGATAAGGGTTAGGGTTAGGATTAGGGATAGGGTAGGGAGGGTTGGGGTTGGGGTTAGGGATTAGGGATTAAGATTAGGGTTAGGGTGTTAGGGAAGTTAAGTTAGGGGTTAGGCATTAGGGGTTAGGGTTAGGATAGGAGTTAGGGTCATGATCAGAGTCTGGATCAGGGTTGGGGTTAGAGGTTAGGGTCATGGTTAGGGTCAGGGGTTAGGGTTAGGAATCTAGAAGTAAGTACCTTTATTACAGCTAAAATACACTGTGCTAAGTAATGAAGAAACTTTCTAGAAAGATACAGAAAAAGGAAACCATACATTTTTCCTGAGGTAAACAAAAACAATTAGTAAGCAGGAAACACTGAACGCATGTCATAGGTGATGTCTCTGGTAAGAAACATTGTTTTTATTTTTGCATAAACACAGTACCACCATGGCATGCATATTTCATTGATTTGTACAGAATCTATTTGTGAGTACCTTTATTACAGCTGAAATGCACTGTAGTATGTAATGAATAAACTTTCTATCAAGATACACAAAAAGAAAAGCCTACATTGTTTCTGAGTTAAAAGAAAACTCTTAGCAGGCAGAAAACACTGAATGCATCTCATTGATGATGTTTCTGGTAAGAAACATTGTTTTGATTTTTGCATAAATACTCCTTTTCTTCTTTTACTCCCTAAAGAATATAAAACTTGTTGGGAGCCGACTTTTAACATAAAGCGGCTAGATCAACTTTGCAGCCATCTGGAACCATATACCCTGACAAAAGACTTGGTTTTCAAAACAGCTGAAGCACACTCTGATATCCCACACAGTTGTTTTGCTGTTTACTGCCCCCAGCTGCAAGGCGCACCTGGTAGTCACACCTGCAAGGCATTGCAGTTCACGTGCTGTCCACGTGCTATCTACGCCATACATGCTTATAAGGTACACGTGCTATCCACGCCTGCAAGGCATTGTGGTGCACATGCTATCCAGGCTATACACGCTTGTAAGGCTTACGTCATATCAACACCTGAAAGGCACGTGGCAAAAGTGTATAAATACCTCAGAATTCCCTTCAATAGAGGAGACTTGAGAAGAGACTCAATAAAAGAGACTTGATAAAGGAGACTTGAGACTTGAGACTTGAGACTTGAGAGAGAGAGACTTGAGACTTTATCAGAACCTCTGTCTTGTCTCCATTCTTTGCATTTCCTGCCCCAAGAGCCCCCCTCTCTCTCTCTCTTGACCAGAGCATTTAGCCCCAAAGCATTGAGGCAGAGTAAAGGCCACAACAAAAACTAACACCTTTCTGATTATTAGCAGAGCAAGTACCACCTGAGTATGCATATTTCATTGATTCATGTTGCACCTAAGAGTGAGTACCTTTATTTCATCTGAAATACACTATACAGTCTAATGAATATACTTTCTGTCAAGATACGTGAAAAGAAATTTATACATTGTTGCCAAGTTAAAGGAAAACCACCAGAAAGCAGAAAACACTTAATGCCTCACATAGGTGATATTTCTGATAAGAAACATGGTTATGATTTTTAATTTTCACATAAACACTCTTCTACTACCTAAGGAATGTAAATCTAACCATTTTTATTAGCAGTGAAAGTGTCACCCGGGCATGCATATTTCATTTATTTGTCTAGAATCTTTGAGAACCTTTATTACAGCTGAAATGCACAGTACAATGTAATGAAGAAACTTTCTGTCAAAATACATGAAAAGAAAACCACACATTGTTCCTGAGTTAAAATAAAACTAAAAAAAAAAAAATAATAATACATATCAACTTCTGCTGCTTTGATTCATTAGATGTCTTAATGGGTGTATTTTAGAATTAGAATAAACCCTGAATCAATTAGCAAGATTTATGAGACTTTATGACTTCAGATTTATCTTAAAATTTAAGATTTATGTGTTTCTGCAGAACTTCCCCTATTGGTCTCATCATTTAAAAGGCTTTTCTCATTATTAGCAGTCTACCCAAACATTTTTCATATATTTACAAGATTGACACTCGTTGGTACCTCCATGTGTCTGCGTTTTCTTTCTATATCCTGGAGGGCTTGGTTTGCAGGCTCTGGAAAACTAAATCAGGGACCAGAGAAGAATGTGGGTGTCCTGGAAAGTCACTCAGAGACCTGTTCCACCTGGATTTTTACTCCTCATTTGTTGCTTGACTTTCTGTGCCACTGATTATTTTATTTTTACCATATATAAAAGGACCTGGAATTACCCAAGTTTTTTGTTTCTTTGTATGTGTGACTTTCTCCTGTAGTAGAATACAAAGCACTTCTGATAAAATCGACTTGGTGAATAGTTTTCTCTATTTCATCTAATATTGCTTGCATTTAAGAAGTGCAGTCAAGAAGTACTATGAGTGAATCAATTGTCATTTCTTTTAAGTTTCTACTGTAAGTCTTTTTTAAAATGAATGTGTTAGGCATACAATATTCAGATTTTCCTCTCATACTTAACTTATAGATTGCAATATGGAAGGTTTCTTCTGTCCTTAAAACTTTTGAAATATTGCTATGAGACTTAATTTTATTTTTAATCCATACTTGAATAGTCAATACTTTACAACTTAATAATTGTGGGGAAAACTGAAGCAGAGACCGGATGAGGTGTGTGTGTGTTGGGGGGGGGGGGGCTTTCCATGCTGGTGGGTCTCAAAAATATGAAAATGTCTGGAATTCTAAAGGCTGGAAGCTTGGCAGCAGGCCCCAAGAGACACAAGGGAGTCCGTGGGTTTCCAAGAGTTTATTGTTCATGGCCAATGTAGACTGAGTGTGCACATGCCACTTAAGCCAGAATGGGCCTGGCTTAAATGAGGAGAAGTAAGAGGGGAGGATCTTGGAGAGAGTAACTTAATTAGCTATCCCCTCTGGCCTTTGGATAACTCATTAATATGGAAATCTCTCTAGAGGCTGAGGCCTGTAGCAGTGCCCTCTATCTCTGTCCTGCATGACTGAATGGTGCAAATTAAACCCCGCATCAGGACTCTAGGTTCTGGGGACATGGCCTAATGCCTGCCTTTTCTCCCTTGGAGTCTCACGATTTCAGGCCCATGCCCACCCTAGAACCAAGATAGCCTTCCTCCACATCCTGACAAATAATTGTGTAATCTATTTGAATTTCATCTTCTATTAATGGAGTATAAGCCTGCTATTGCAAGGTATTTCTTGTTTTAGTTACAAGTATATCTTTGGGGCCTGAAAAAATGTCGGGCACATGGGAATATTCTATTTATTACTTACTGAGCATAATAATCCATAAATAGGCACATCTGTCCAAGTAAATTAATAAACTAGAGTGAAAGTTGGAAAGGACCACCTATAGTATTTTATAAGACTTAGTTTTTAACATGGGTAGCATATGTTCTCTCTTCCCTCAATAGCTCATGACATCCCCTACCCTGATTCTGGCTAAGATGTGTTTATATATCAATATGTAGTCAGGCTGGAAATTGGCTCCATTTTTCTGGGACAAAGTATACACATTTGTGCTGAGCCAGATACCAATTTCCTTCCTGACAGAAACACATGCCCTCACATAGGCTGAGCCCTATTCTACACAAGCAACAGTGGGTCTTCCTAAAGCCCAGCATCACGAAGGGGCAAGTGGTTGATGAGATTTCCACATGGAGGGTTACTGTGACCATGAGAATAAGGACTTGTGGCTGTCCCACCATAGAGGGATACTCACAGAGACAAGTCAGGGCACTGACACTAGGCAGCTGCCCCAGGACACTCCATATACCTGTCCCTATGAGCACATATGCAGATAACAGTAGTGTCCATACTGCCTTTCACCAAGGCCTGAGTTGTGGGACACAGAGCAGGATGGCAGAGTGACTTGCTGGCAATCTGGTCTCTGTGACTGCAGAAATTCCTCCATGTAATAAATCAGGGCCTAGCATAAGCCAGGAAGAGTTGGTTAACTGCCTCCCTCCTTGGGAAGCTGCTGGAAGTCATACTTTTGGTTTACAGACTCTCTGTAGGTAAAAACTTATAGAGAAGAATTACTTTTTATGAAAAATAAAAATAAAGCCTTCAGGGAAATCAAGGGTCATCAAACTGTTTTGTCTAGTGTCCTTACCACAATTATACATTTGGAACCTCTCGGCTGTGTCACTCTTCTCTGTGTCCTGCCTGTAATGCCAGCCCCAGACCCAAATTTCATGCTTTGTCAGCTATGTGTTTCTCTCCTAGCAACATGCTCTCCTGCAGGCAGCTCATCTCAGTGCCCAGCAGCAGCTTCAGTTCCAAGACAGCAGAGTAGCTGGGACCAGACTGAGTCACCCAAAAGCAAAGGTTGTGTTCTAGAGGAAGGGAACTGAAGGAAACAGGGCAGGAGGCTTTGTAAGTGTCTGAAAACACACAAGCAGCCAGGATTTAAAGAGACAGAACTTCAGAGAAGTGACATGAGTTATCTAGCATTTTCCTTGCTCAGTGCTGACTTCTAAGATTCATACTCTCTGGGAAGGAGGATCGAAGACACCAAGCAAGAAGCAAGGCTGAGAGAAAGAGGAATGACACAGAGTAAATTAGTAACTGATACTTGTTTGATGAATTGATAAATAAATGGACAGGTAGAAAAACAGATACTCAGATGGATGTCTAAACATATGGATGAATCAATGGATAAATCAGTGGTTGGGTACATGGGTAAATGGATGGATGGATGGATGGATGGATGGATGGATGGTTGGATGGATAGTGGGTGGATGTTTAAACAAATAGATATAAATGGATGCTCAATCAGTGGATGGGTGTGGAGATAAATGAGTGGATGGTGCCTGGTTACATGATGGATAGAGGAACAGAAGAATGCATATGTATAGATGAATAAATGAATGGCAGTACAAATGGTGGGTGGGTAGATAAGTGGACATACCGATGGGTTTAATTTTCAAATGTTCATGCCTTTATAGTGTTTTCTGACCCTGTCTAGATCAGAGGAAAGAGGATCTTTGAGAAAAGCCCAGAAGCTCAGACTTCCTGAAGATTAGGTGGCCTGGAGTCATGCTGTTCACCTGGAGAGGGCTTGGAAACAGACCCTGAACATGGACAGTGGGTTTCCAAAATTAAGACCTTGACTCTCTAGGGCTTCCAGGAAGAAATGCTCACTACTTGTCTTCAGGCTGCACCAGGGGGCAAGAGCTTGTGGCTCTGCCTTCCCATTGATTTGTCTCTGCCATCCACTCTCCTAAACCCTCTGTGTATTGCATTAAGCACTGATAAGTAGAGAGTGATTTTGAGGGCACATCTTAAAGCTCTGCTGCCTGGTGTGTGCCTGCAGGGCCAGGGGCTTGACTTGGCTCTTCATAGCCTACCTTATACCTGAGTCCCCAGCTTTGAAGCTGCAAAGCTGCCTAATGGCTCTCTTCCTCAGGCCACTTATAGAGCCAGGGCCTGTGAAACTAAAACAGTTTGATGTGTAATTGCAAGAGGAAATGGGGAACCTGCTGAGTATGGCTGGATAAAGTGACTTCTCTCCATCCTCTGCTTCTTGCTCCAATTTCCAGCAGATGCACATGGTAGGAAGAACAGTGACATTTTTCATGGGCTACTGTGTTCTGAATCAACATGCTG
Source organism: Arvicanthis niloticus (assembly GCF_011762505.2). NCBI lineage: Eukaryota > Metazoa > Chordata > Mammalia > Rodentia > Muridae > Arvicanthis > Arvicanthis niloticus. The sequence goes on from NC_047677.1 coordinate 23,465,094, forward strand.
TGGCAAGTGTCTCCTGCCCTCCTTCCCCAAGGGATGGTACTAATCTCAACCCTACCAGGGGTGTAGCTGGGGTTGTCTCTTAACTAGCTGTTGTATGTAGATTTATGACTTAAAAACATCACTGGTGACTGACACTCACTGATGTAAGGGCATCTGAGCTCTGTTTAGTTTAACTGTCTAAGCACACAGAGAATAGAGTCATCCCCATTTGAAAGATGGGAACATAGAGGCAGAAAGGCTAGAGCTCCAGGTGGAGAGGGTAAGAAGGTTTTCACTTTTTCCATATTGTCTACTTTTTTCTTTTAAATTTTATTTTCAAGTGTGTGTGTGTGTGTGTGTGCCATGTGTATGTAGGTAGCCAGGAAGGCCAGAAGCAGATATTTGACCCCTAAAGTTGTAGTTACAGGTAATTGAGAGTTACCTGCTCCTTTCTATCCTGAAGCCATGGAGGGTGGGGGAGAGCTGGAGGGGACATGCCCTCCCCTGAAAAAGTTTATGCAAGATTTCAACTCACCCTTGTGTTGATGTATAGGATACAGACATTAGTATGACACGCTTGTGTGCAAGGCTCACTGAGATCCTCAGAGTCACATAAACACCTAGAAATTAACCTAAATAGTCAGCTTCTGATGCTGCCTCTTTCTCTTTAATCTAAGCAAAGTGTAAAAGACAGCAATGCCCTCCTTGCATGGGTGGACAGGAATACAGTGCCCTAAGATACTTTTCAGGGCAGCTTGAGGATTTGGGCCCAAATATAAAAATGTATATTTTCTTTCAATATTATAATTTCACTTCAAAGAATTTATCTCAAGGCATTAACTGCATAAATGTAAAAATAATTGTACACACATGTTGGGCCTTGGACGAGGTAACTCCATTTAACCTGTTACCTTCAGTCACGTAGGGCACAGGTAGAGGGCGTGATTAACAAGTCTCTACCTCCAGAGATTTAAATATTAATGAATTATCAAAAGGCCAGGGGCGTAGCTAATTAAGTTATTCCCTCCCCTTTCTCCCTTCCCTATAAGACTGATCTCCCCTGGATTTTGGCGGGGGAAGCGTGTACTAGTTGTGCCCATTCACCATGCCATGAACAATAAAAGCTTTGGAAAACCAGACTCCACCTGTCCATGGTCTCTCCACCTGATTCCCAGCTTTTGGAACCCTGGAACCTTGCCGATGCAGCCGCCGGCCCGCCCACCGACAGCTGCGTGAATGTGGGATCCTCTGTTGGCGGCGCAGGAAGCCCTGGTGCCAGACCGCCCTGAGACTCTGTCGCTGGACTCCCTCCCCCCGCCCCCGCCCGTGAGATTTCTTACACACACACACACACACACACACACACACACACACACACTCATCTTGGAGTATTTAACAGTGTAAAGCTGGAAGCAAAACATATTTGGCTAAATAGGCAAAATGGTGATCCAGAATAAAACTACTAAACTTCTCACAGAGCTCTGTGCTTGTGGAGTACTAGCAGTTTACTGAAGTGCTACTGATTAAATGGTTGAGTGGAAAAGAACGGGGAGCTTGGCTCTCTTTATGTCTCACACTTGCATTTTTTATTTATTTAAAGACAGAGGGAAGCCAGGCATGGCAGCTCTTACCTTCAGTTTCCTCAGACTTGGGAGGTGGAGGCAGGAGGATCATAACTTTGAGGCCAGTCTCAACTGTTTATCTGGGCCACAAGAAACTTTATCTCAAAATAAGCAAATATATAAACACAAAGTTATCTGATGGTATAATGTTTCAAATGCAACAGTGACTAGTTGACAATGGTAGGCTTTATTTCAGATGTTCATTGTGTTTCTTTGTTTGTTTTTCTATTTTTGCAGGGAACATGCATCTCCTTTAAAGAAAATAGGAAGAAAGATGCTTGGCATGGAGCAAAGTACTTAGGTGAAGACCCCCAAATTCAGGAGACCCTTCCTCAAGTCTCAGGAAATCATGCCCACCCAAAAATCCTAAGAAACCATACCTGGATGCAATCAGCAGAGGTTTCTTAGGGAAGAAAGCTGGCAGCCAGCGGTCTAACTACACACTCGCACAGGAGTAGAGTTCGACCCCGCCAGCCAGTCTGAAGAGGGGTTTAAAGGGAAAAAACACAAACCAGGGGAGTGGGAAGGGGGGGTGAGGGGTTGTCAAGGATACAGAACATAAAAATAGTGGAACATTTCAGAGGTACTCACCCTAAATGATTAGAGTCATGTGAAAATCACTCTGCACACTCATTCCTCTCAAAAATGTAGTTCTACCATGTCACTGTGCCCTACCCTGTCATTACCAACTATTTCAGGTTAACTATTTTCACTTCTTCTGGCTATAGCCCCACCTAGATGTTTTGCATCTTTCTCTGTGGTCAGGAAT